>NW_026888527.1:0-97551 GCF_032173495.1 Musca vetustissima
TTTATTAAGAAAAGAAATAATAATAATAAATAAATTAATATTTAAATTTTTTTATTATTAAAGTTTAATATATTCTTAGCCCAAAAGAATGAGAAACATTACATATACTAACCTTATCATGTTTTCCTGAATAATAAATAAATTAATATTTAAATTTTTTTATTATTAAAGTTTAATATATTCTTAGCCCAAAAGAATGAGAAACATTACATATACTAACCTTATCATGTTTTCCTGAATGAAATAAACAATGACTAAAAAACTAAAAAATTGCAATATATATATATATATATATATATATTTATATATATACATTAAACAACTTTTTTTTGGTTAAACGTTGTTGCTTAATCTATTTACAACTAAAAAAATTATTACAAAAAATAAAAACCAAAATCCCTAAGCGCTATTAATTAAACACCGCTAGATGAGCGTTTTCGCCCACTGTGCTCTGGAGCGATCAGAAAAACCGACAAAAATGTAGTATTTGGTCCATTTTATCCCGTAAATATTAACCTATCTTTACCAAAATAGGGGTCTTCATTGGGCAGAACCCATCCTACATGCAAAATTTCGTGAAGATAGGTCCATAACTGTGGCCGTGTATCGTGTTTACAAATTATAATGGACGGACGGACACACATGTCTAGATCGACTCAGCTAGTCGAGATATGATGATCGGTATACTTAATGGTGGGTCTAGGACCAATATCTCGCGGCTTTACAAACTTTTGGGGATGCACAAAGCTATAATAGCCTGACAACATAGTTGTGTAGGGTATAATTATAGATAGAAAACAAGAAAAGGTGTTGAAAATATTGTTGATAGGGTAGGTGAAAAGCTTTTCCACAAATAATTACAAGTGTTACCATTCACTTCTTTCTTGTAATTAAATGCATTTTCGGCGGTATTGGAATAAACCCCAGGCCACGAAATAGATATTAAAAAAATTAACTTCTAAGAAAATACGTCAAATATACTATGCTCCAAAGTATAGTTTAAGAGTTCTGTATAGATGATGTATATATTTAATTGGACACAACAACCTTCCTCGGGTTAGGTGCAAGTACGATTATACATGTTGTGATAATTCGCCCCATTTCTCAACCTGACCTTTTCTGTTCATCCTTATTACTCCATACCCGTAATTATAGAATTAAATTAGTTTTTAATATTAATTTTCCTAGAGCAGGGATCAACCTTCCCAGATTTTCCTTTTTTCTAATTTTGTATTTTTGCTATCGCTCACGCCATAGTTTTCAACCACACTCCAGTGCATGCTTAAAGTTAATGAAACTATCTATTAACTACTACAACACCTAGGTTTTGCGGTATGCGATTTTTCAAATAACAGTAACAACTTCATCATCACAAGCACCATCAACCTCATTGCCTCGCCACTTCCATTCGTCCAATTCCAGACACGAATTCATTAATATCCCTTTTGCGTACACTAACAAAAACAGAGTAAGCGAATTCAAGAGAAGCACATAGCGAAAAAATGTAAGTGGGACGGATTAAAACTTATAAATTCAATTTCATAGTAGAATTTAAGGAAATGTGAAGAATAAAAACTCCGTTATGGTATTAAGACTTTTTGAATCATTTTTATGTTTTTGTTTTTACTTTTTTCTTCTGCTCTGCCAAACGGCAATTTAGGTCTAAAGTTCACCGAATTGTTTCTGTTGGTAGAGCATTCTTACATGATGAAAACATATGTTTAATTAAATAGTTGTTGGAAAAGAAAGTGGACGTTGACGTTCCAAAGAAGTGAACATAATAGGGTTAAGGCCAACCAAATAGCAACAAATGAAAATACAATGAAAAAGATGCTTGTTAAAATAGTTTATCTTTAAGTTTTTTTTTTCTATATGGCATCATTTGAAGGTGGATAAACTAATGAAATAATTCATATGAAACTGGACGAAATTATATTAGAGAACTATAGCTATGTATGAAGCAATAAATGAAATGAAGCAATGAAGAAATGAAGCAATAAATGAATGGGTAAAAAATATTTCCACTTTAGTTTTTTTTTTACCGTTCAATGTATGCCCATAATTTCAATAGCACTTATCAATGGTGCCGTTTAATTTCCTGTATGTCGAATTTGTGTTATTAACTATCCGGTATTTGGTTATTCAATATTTAATATTAGTTAAAGAATATTTTTCAACCACTTTTAAGTGTATATGCATGGATATTTGAAAAATATGTTTGCTCTACCTTGAGAAACCTTGACAGACTCAATACCATACTCACTGTTTTTTACATGGACTATAAATGAATTTGAAAAAAGTCATATTTTATGCGTATATATTCTGTGGGTATGAATCTGAAATGAAATGGTGTGCTGATATAAACCAATGTATGTATGCTTATTTGCATAACTATACACTTCAGACAGACATTTTAAAATTATGGTCCAAACACCGCGAATTTTTGCATGGAGAAGGGGATCGGGCCATAGAATAAGCATGCTTTTTTTGATAATGATCGGTCAATATTTAGCGGGTCAAATCGACCCTGACTTTTGTGTGAAAAATTACAAAATTTGTATTCTATAGCGTATATATTTACCTTTTGAATAACAAAGTTCTCGGGTCTTTGTTGATAGCATATCCAAGAGGAGTGGTTGACCTTTAAATTGATACTAATTATATGGTCGTATGTACTCAGATGTGGGAGGTACACTTAAATATTCACAGGTGCTTACGTACTGAGATATTATTTAGTAACCCATTACCACACTAGAGGGCGGAAATTTAGCGCTCATCGCTTTGAAATGTTCAATGAGGATCCAGGTATGGTCAGGAATATCTGCTATAATTTTTGGTGATGATCAGATAAAAATTTTGGGATGGAGTGGAACGAAAACTTATTTTTTATGTTTTTTCGAGGCGATCTATAGACCACAGTTTTAATCCGAACATCACAACACAATCCACTGTAAATGGAATCTGGACAAGTAATGGATTTGGAAAATATGTCAGTGTAACGAAGAGGTGCTGTCGATATTTAATCAGACAAGAGGGCGCAACAAAATATTGTCCACGCTCTGAATAAACGTCGGCAGAAAGTTAGAGTTCCGTGGTAGTTGTGTAGGGTATCGTATAGTCGGCCCCGTCATACTATACTGCTCCGCTCACTGTTTTTTTTTTTTTTTTTTTTTGTAGCGATGGATAATTAGTCCACACACCTACAATTGATTCCATAGTACACATGTTTTGCGCAATCTTTTTTGGAAGTGTGTTGATGGCTCAGAAATTAATTTCAATAAATTTCATTTATTTACACAAATATAGACAATTTGTAGTTCTTAGGCGTATAAGTGATTACCGGTGATACCGAGTTGAGTATAAAGTAAAAAATGTCTTCAAATACATTTGCAATGAATTGAACATTCAAAAATAATTAACCACAAACTCATCAAATTGAGAAATTAAACAAACAGTTACAAGAGTAATTTCACAAATCAAACCCATTGATAATCAACAACAAACTTCAATGACAAAACTGATTACATTTTTTGTTGACCTATCCGTCGGTTGATGCGTATGCATGTGTTGGCATTACCACAAACATTATGCAAATAATTCGAAATCAATGGTGATTGTTGTGAACTGAAATATGAAATACCTTACGCTACCAACCAAATCATATTGTATATAAATATTATAAAACGGTTGCTATTCTTCTGGATCAATTAATGTGCAAACAACTGCATTGATTGTGTGAATTTTACCTAAAATCGGGCGAGACTATATGGGAGCTAAATTTAAATCTGAACCGATTTTCTCCAATTTCAATAGGGCTCGTCCTTGGGCCAAACCAATGGACTGTGCCAAATTTCATACAATTCGGATCATAAATGCGACCTGTACTCTGTTCACAAAAATACATGGACGGACGGACGGACTCAGAATGTGATTCTATGCATATTCTCAAAAGGAACCATGGGTCTATCTGGATTCCTTTTGCCTGTTACAAACATATGCACAAAGACATAATACCCTGTACCACAGTGTGGTGAAGGGTATAAACAGTAGGTATATATTAGTTATTACATTTATACACTCACAAAAATAAACACAGGTGGCCACACATTGTAAACGTTATTTTGGTATTGTTACTTTTAGCCTATTGTATATGTTACTACTTCATAATACAACGAAGGCATTTAATATTAAACATTTTGAACCAAAATTATTAAATGCAATTATATTGATATAGAAATTATATGCACAAAAATCACAACATTACTCTCTAAACAAATTTCCAGAAATTACATATTAGGTTTTCCTAACTGGTTTAGTGTTTCTAAACAATATACATCGAGAAGATTCAACCCGAATGTTGGCACACACAACGTACCTCAGCACATAATAATCCTAATATTCTAAGGCGTAAAGTGTAAAATATTGTCATTTTATTGCAACAAATATGTATAAGATCTCTTAGTAAAAATATGAAACTTAAGTATACGTAACGATGAATTTATTGAGAAAGAAGTTCGATGAACATCTTATTTGACCTTTGGGACCGGTAATTGGTCGTCTACTGGTAGCCGTCGTACTGGTAATTTGTCCAAGCACAATAATTTATTATATGTTCCCAACTACCAAAAGTCCATCAAAAACAATAGCTGGCAAATGTGTGCGTACACACGAAGTACATGCCTGATTACGAGGAAACATCTTCGCAAAAAATCGGTTATTTAACCTTGTCACAAGCTGATTTATTAATTTTACCACTTAACACTTTTATCAATACATTTTACAGCAAAATACCAATAATTTCTGGGAAAAATTACATTTACTGCTTTTATTGAACCTAAATGGAATAATACCAAGTTGACCTATTGTTTTTTTTAAATTTATTCTGCATAAAGTTCATGGACATTTGGAGATTTACAACATTTGTAAAGAAACTGACACAACTTTACAAAATTGTTTCATGTGAACAAAAAAATGTATGCATATATAACCTTAAAGGACAATACTATTTCTAGATGGCCGTTGAATTTTATTGGTCCTTAAACAAATATTAATTAAAGAAATTCACACCTATTGGTACTTAAACAAAAAAAAAAAATTTAAGAAATCTACGCCTGCTGAGATAGTCATTTAAATAATATTCTTAAAAAATTGTGAAATATCTTGAATTATTGTGGCAATAGTCCATTGACAACATTCGAATAAAAACTCCATTATTAGATTTGGATTATGTAATTTCATAAAACATGTAGTAGTTTGTATCCAACAATGAGATGAATATGTGTTTCTGGAGTACATACATATATGACAAACACACCATAAAGTCACAACACGTCCTTTAACATTCTTTCCATGGACGTTATGACACATCGTACATCGAACGACAAGAAGACATCTCCATAACATGTTATCTGGCATGTCATCATAGTTAGGATGTGTTTTTATCTCTCTGACAGCAATTGTTAATGACGTGTATGGCAGTTCCTAGTAAATGGCCATATGTTCCAAAGTATGTCTGTCCACTGCTACTGGACCATTCCCGCGATTTTTTATAATTTGTTCAATCACTATAAGATGTTACCTTTGTGTTTCAACGACCAATATGGCGTATGATGGGTATTAATGTTTATTATACGCCAGCATGGACTTTCATACGGATTTGGTATTACAAATAATTGCATTCATGATTAAAGGGTTGCAAATCTATATTTACTTACACTGTTTGTTATATTTTCAAACATGAGTATCTGTATAGAGATGTTCGTTTTATGACTTTTCAATTCAAAATAAAATTTGCATCGATTTCTATGACAAATGTGTCATTTTGTTCAAAAGTATTGTGGCTTTTTGTGGGTATACATACCCACATCAGAAAACCAGTAAGGAAAGCAGTAAAGTCGGACTGGGCCGACTATATGATACCCTTCACCACTTTGGGTATATTGTACATATGTATCCCATCCAAGGAACATACGCAAGTCTATCTGCAACCTATGATAAATTTAATTTCATTCGGGCAGATTTAAAGTCGACTTCGTACCATGGGACAAATTTATGTAAAACGACTAATAGCAAAATTAATACACGCCGAATAGCGTGTATTAAGCGTGTATTAAGCGTGTATTATAGCAGCACTGTTAAAATTTTAATTTCATTAAGACATCCATTCGAAATACATATGGAAGCTATGACAGAATCTACATCAATTTCAACAAAACGCAATAACGTTATTCAAGTCTCAACATGATACGTTGTGCAAAAATCATGTTAATCGGACAAACATTAGAAGGTTGGTGCACCATTTAAGTAAAATCGGACGAATATATATGTATATATGGGAGCTATATCGAAACCAGAACCGATTTTTCCGAAATCATCATTCTGGACCTAATTCAGTACTCTATGACAAATTTCGTGCAAATCGATTGATATACTTTTACCAAAAAATCAAACATTTTGTAATTGACAAATTTTCAAGTCGGTCGAAACAAAAGTGACTACTAAAGTGGAGAACGCGTTGCTCTCAAATACATTAAGTCAGTGTCATATTTTTTAGTGTTATATATTTGATATATTTTTTATACTTTCACTACATAGTTGTGTTGACCAATGTCTATTTATACCCTACACTACTATGTTGTAAGGTTATTATAGTTTTGTGCAGCCCCAAGAGTTTGTAATGACGCGAAATATTGGTCCTAGACCCACCTTTAAGTATACCGATCATCATATCTCGACTAGCTGAATCGATCCAAACATGTGCGTCCGTCCGTCTGTCCATTATAATTTGTAAACACGATACAGGCCACAGTTATGGACCAATCTTCACGAAATTTTGCATGTAGGAGGGGTTCTGGCCAATGAAGACCCCTAGACCAAAAACTTTATTTGGAGAGCCAAAAACATGGAGAAGGGGATCGGGCCAAAAAATAAGCATGCACGTTTTGATAAAGATCGGTCAATATTTAGCGGGTCAAATGGACACATACTTTTGTGTGAAAAATTACAAAATTTGTATTCTTTGACATATATATATATATATATGTATATATATACTCCTAAAGGACATAAACCCGCTAAATTAATAGTTTATCCAAAAGGAGTTGTTGACCTTTAAATTGATACCAATTATATTGTCGTATGTACTCGGATGGGGGAGTTACTCTTAAATATTTACAGCTGCTTACGTATTTAGATATTATTTAATAAACCATTACCACACTAGAGAGCGGAAACATAGCGCTGATCGCTTTGAAATTTTCCTTGAGGATACAGGTATGGTCAATGACAACGCCTATAATTTTCGGTGATGATCAGATTAAAATTTTGGGATAAAGTGGACCGAAAACTAAATTTTTTATGTTTTTTTTCGAGTCAATAGGCCACAAGCCGAAAATCACAACATAACACACGGTGAAGGGAAGCTGGACAAGTAATTAGAAGGGATGTACTGAATATTGGGATATTTGGAAAATATGTCAGTGTAAGGAAGATGTGCTGTTGATCTCTAATCGGTCAAGAGGGTGCAAATATCACGAAATATTGACCAGGTTCGAAATAAACTTACGCAAAAGTTAGAGTTCCATGGTAGTTTTGTAGGGTATCATATGGTCGGCCCCGTCCGACAATACTGCTCCGCTCACTGGTTTAAAATTATATTGAATAAATGTATATGTAAGTTATTTTACCTATAGTCATACCTCGGATGTTAACTACCTCATATTTGATTACATTAGGCACTACAAAACAAACAATAGCTTACGCAAACTTTTCCCATCAGTATTGAAGCGTGTTCGAAATTAAGTTGATAAAATCGCATAAAAAGTTTTCTGTTTACTCACATTGCTTGTAATTAATTAATACTCTTCTCTAATAACATTTTGCATTGCATTTTAAAGTTGCAAGATGATAAAGAACATTTTAAATGTAAAGTTTCAGTTAATATCATTAAACTAATAACGTTACTAAAGTTGTCGCTGCTTCCTTGAAATTTCAAGCTTCAAGTAATAATGATATTGATGTTCTTACCAGGAAAAGAAACGTTCATTATAAAATGAATACAAACATTGTTGAATATAGGCATCATTGAATGAGTTGAACAGTAATTTATTTACTAGTCAGCATAATTTTATTTATGAAGAAGCTGAAATATATAATCAGAAGCATGTAATAAAATTATTTAACACTATTAATTGTAAGATCAAAACTAATGAAACCTACCTTTTGGAGAGTAGTAATTCTGTGCTATAAAATATGTGTCCTGTCAAATATCACTGTTGCCTAATTCTTGTTTTAAAATTTTTGGAGGTTTTTAAATTTGATGAAACATAATTTAACTCGCCGTTGCATTTTTTGTGCTCGCTACTGTACATGTATTCGAATGCAATATTTATATATAAAAAGCTGTTTTTTATACACCTTATATTATCCCTACAATATGTTTTTAAATTACCTATTTAAATATTTGCTTTTAACACAACCACGTTTTAAGATGAGTGCCCTGAACGTCATCATCAGAAACAATTAAAGCATTTTGCAATTAAAAATTGCAAAAGAAAAATTAACAGGCTGATTGTTTATATATATATATATATATATATATATAACTATTCACTCTGCCACTATTATAATAGACAAGTGATAACTGATAACTTTTGAATATTAAAACGCATTTTTCCATGAAATTAAAGGTGGATATTAATGTGGTGTAAGGTAAAGGGACAAAAATAACAATTGCCAACGGATTAATTTGACTCATATTGAACCAGTCGGACTGGGCCGACTATATGATACCCTTCACTACTTTGGGTATATTGTACAATTGCCTGTCAATGTTCCTTCGAAGGAACATACTTTTGCCTTTCGCCAACCTATGCTAAATTTAATTTCATTCGGGCAGATTTAGAGTCGTGTGCGTACCATGGGACAAATTTATGGAAAACGATTTATAGCAAAATTGATACACGCTACTCGGTACACCGCATGGTTAAAAAATTAATTTCAGTCAGACACCCGTTCGAAATACGTATAGAAGCTATGGCTGCATCTGTAGCAATTTGAACAAAACGCTACAACGTCACTCAAGTCCCAATTTGATACGTAGTCCAAAACTTTGTGTTAATGGGACAAGCATTAGGATTTTGGTGCACCATTTATGTAAAATACGATAAAATATATATACGCACTTTATTGTAGTCTTCGTGCAAATCGAAGGATATATAGGGACATCGGTGCACCATTTACAATAAATAGGACGAAAATATATATGGGATCTATACTTAATCTGAATCGTTTTTCACGAAACCTAACACGCATCACGCTAGACTTCATTCAGTACTCTATGCTAAATTTCGTGCAAAGCGAATGATATATAGAGACTTTGTTGCACCATTTACATAAAATCGGACGGACGAATATATATATATATATATATATATATATATCGAAATCTGAACTGATTTTTCCGAAACATCATTCAAGACTTAATTCAGTACGCTACGCTATATAGGGACTTTGGTGATTTTAACCTACAATCGGACAAAAAAAAAAATATATAGGAGCTATATCTTAACTTGAACCGATTTTCTGGAACCTTAACACTCATCATTCTAGACTTTATGTAGTTCGCTATGCCAAATTTGTGCAAATAAAAAGACATATATGGACTTTGATTCACCATTTACATAAAATCGGACGAAAATATATACGGGAGCTGTATCTAGATATGTACCGATTTTTCCAAAATAAATCACTCATCATTCTAGACTTAATTCAGTACGCTATGCTGAATTTCGTGCAAATCGAAGGACATATTGGGACTTTGGTGTACCATGTACATAAAGTCAGACGAAAATATATATATGGGAGCTATATCAAAATCTGAACCGATTTTCAGGAAACTTAACACACATAATTCGTAGACTTTATTTAGTACGCTATGCTAAATTTCGTGCTAATCGGAAGATATATAGGGAATGTGGTACGTCATTTACAATATATCGGACGAAAAAAAATATGGGAGCTATATCTAAATCTGAACCGATTTTTCGCAATTTCGATAGGGTTCTTCCTGGGGCCAAATAGATGAGCTGTGCCAGATTTTATCAAATTCGGATCATAAATGCGACCTGTTCTTTGTGTACAATTTAACATGGAGAGACGGACGGACGGACATTCTCATAGTTCTCCCTAAACTTTATTTGGCTTATCTGAAATAATCTTAACACATGTTCTTCTATATTGAATATTTCGCATTCGTCTGGCTCAATGTGGTTGACGTTTCAGAAATATGGGACTGGAATTAAACAAATATTGCAGTATCCTACCTAACTCGAGCGACTATGGCTTTATTGCATGAGACATTTTTGGCCGCTCAATTTTGGGTCTTAGCGACATCAACTGGACACCAAGATTATGCGATTTATGCAGAAAAATATGTTACTCTTAAGCACATAAATACCAAGTTCGCAAGTTCTGACTGGGATTAGTGGTTGAAAATTATTTAAAAATAATCAGTGCTCGCTTTTTTTTGCCAGGATTTTCGTTACCAACAATCAGAGCCCAATGCAATGTCAATTTTTTAAAAGGCAAAATGATATAACTAATGTTTATTTTACATATATTCCAAGAATTTAACTCAAAACAATTAGAAGTGTCTTCATTTGCATGGCCGAAATGCTTTACTACCAAACTTCAGAAACCCTCAAACTACCGAATACTAAAGACTACGGTTAAATTTGCCTATGCCAAATCGATATATACCATTTTAAATTCCAAAAATGCTCAAGAACATATAGCTTATGGAGCCTCCGGTGAATATTTCGAGTTGTTTGCAAATGGTATGAGGAAGTAAATATTCTGTAGGTAACCCTCTATACATTTTACTAGCCATCGTACGTGACTACATGCATGTGCATCCAATGAACTTTTGCTTGTTTGGAAGTTTGATGCTTCTTAATCCCAATAAACTTATCAGCTTAAATGTATAACATTGGGGCACGTTTTCGAATGCAAGGATATACCCCGCCCAACAGGCTTGCCTAACTTTTTAATTTCTGCTGTAGAAAATCCCACACTGAATAAGAGTACATTAAATGGTTAAATGAACATTTAACGTATGATCACGCACGTCTCATTATACCCTTCACCACACTGTGGTACAGGGTATTATGTCTTTGTGCATATGTTTGTAACAGGCAAAAATAATCAAGATAGACCCATGGTTCCTTTTGAGAATATGCATAGAATCACTTTCTGAGTCGATTTATGCATGTCCGTCCGTAAGTCTGTCCGTCCGTCCATGCATTTTTGTAAACAAATTACAGGTCGCATTTGGCCCAAGGACGAACCTTATTGAAATTGGAGAAAAACGGTTCAGATTTAGATACAGCTCCCATATATAGTTTCCTCCGATATAATGTAAATGGGATACCAAAGTCCCTATATATCTTTCGATTTGCACGAAATTTGGTTTAGCCTACTTAATTAGGTCTAGAATGATGTGTGCTAAGTTTCATAAAAATCGGTTCAGATTTAGATATAGCTCCCATATATAGTTTCGTCCGATTTTAGGTATATGGTGCACCAAAGTAGCTGAAAATCATTTGATTTGCACGAATTTTGACATAGCGTATTGAATTAAGTCTAGAATGACGTGTGCTAAGTTTCGTGGAAATCAGTTCAGCTTTAGATATAGCTCCCATATATAGTTTCGGTCGATTTAAAGTAAATTGTGTACCAAAGTCCCTATATATCATTCGATTAGCACAAATTTGGTATAGCCTACTGAATTAGGTCTAGAATGATGTGTGCTAAGTTTCGTGAAAATCGGTTCAGATTTAGATATAGCTTCCATAAATAGTTTCGTTCGATTTTAGGTAAATGGTGCACCAAAATCTCTGAAAATTATTCGATTTGCACGAATTTTGGCATAGCGTATTGAATTAAGTCTAGAATGATGTGTACACCTCCTATATATCTAAATCTGAAATCCGATATTAAGTAAATTGTGCACTAAAGATTCACAGCTAAGCCGATCGACACAACGTACTGAAATTAATATAAATTAATCTCTGGCAAGTTTGCTTCAAATCGGTTCAGATATAGATATATCGTAGCTTCCATATATAATTTCGACCCATTTATGTTAATTGTACACCAAATAATCAATAGGTGCCTGATTGAGATTACATTTTAAACAGTTCAGCATACCGAATAGCGTGTGTGATGTTTGCTTTAAATTGATGTACACATATCTGTCTTACTGTGCGCAAACGACTCTAAACATGCCCAAATGAAATGAAATTTAGCAAAAGTTCGTTCAATTTCATGTCAAAATTCCTTCAAAAAGGTGACGTCTTTTCGGATACATATGTAAAATATACCCAAAGTGGTGAAGGGTAACATATAGTCGGTTCAGTCCGACTTTACTACTTTCCTTACTGGTTTTAATTAAAATATTTATGTTATCTTCAAAACGGGCTCTGATGGACTAATGCTATATGAATACGTTTTATATATCTTAATTTTAGAGTTTTTAAAAAAATATGAATGGCGGAACAATAGTTAATGCATAAAATTGTAGAATACAAAGAGGAATCCCATAGCATTTCAATAAGTTGACCAAAGTAAGAAACTCCGGACCGGTCGACTATACCATACTCTTTTTGCTCCTAAGATTATCATTTTATCACATGTACAATAAATTATAGCCAAATGACATCTTAAATGATTTTCGTTGTATGTCCTGTTATTTATTTTTTATTTTTATAATTTTTTAGTTTGTGTATTTCTCCGACCAAATAAAGATGTCATTTGTAGAGCTTAGAAAATAGCCAAGTGTCAAGTTTTAACTTCCTGCTATTTATTTATTTATTTTTTTTTTCATTTTTAGCAATGTCACTGAATCCCAGTTGAATTTTAAGGGGTTAACTTGTAATTGTATTATTTTATGTAGTCATAGTTGGTTTCCCTTGGTTGGCATCGATGTAGCAACACAACATCTCCGCGATGAGAACGGAATTCCATTGACAATAATTAATGATGTTATGGTTAGAAGTGTCGTAAACAATTTCCATAGCAAAACAATTGGACACAGTTAAATAACTTCGAAAATTGTAGTAAATCACACAAATGGGAATAAGAGACAAAAACGATTCGCAGTTGTGGAATCGTTACTGCTTTATCATTCTTATCAAATGAAAGCAACTGCAATTTGAATAGTAAGCTAAATTTAACATCAAAAGTGCTCTTGAACATTGTGCATCCCCGAATAACCACAACTGCCAGTAGTGGTTAAAATCGTTGATGAAATATTTCACCTTACGTGCTTTGCCTAAATCATACGTGCACCATTAGATTCGATGCATTTTGTAAGAGCAATGAATCATAATAGCACGTAATTTGTGGAATGCAAACATTCGAAGCTGGCATCTACTTTGTAAACAATTCGTGATTGTGGTCGTTCGTTCGAGTGCTTATCAAATGAAACATTCGGATCAACTGGCAACTTTTTAAATTGGCGAAAAAGCGAAATATTTTTCACACAAGTTAGAAAATCGCAAGAAAAGTCGGTATTGTAGACCTCAGCACGTGACAAATTAATATGTGCATTTGTATACCCTTCATGTCTTTATGCATATGTTTGTAACAGGCAAAATAATCCGATTTGGATAAAATTTTGTACAGCTCATTTATTTGGCCCAAGGACGAATCCTATTGAAATTGGGAAAAATCGGTACAGATTTAGATATAGCTCCCATATATATTTTCGTCCGATTTTATGTGAATGGTGCACCAAAAATCCTATATATCCTTCGATTTGCACGAAATTTGGCACAGCGTACAGAATTAAGTCTAGAACTATGTGTGTTAAATTTCGTGAAGATCGGTTCAGTTTTAGATATAGCTCTCATATATATTTTCGTCCGATTTTATGTAATTGGTGCACCAAAAACCCTATATATCCTTCGATTTGCACGAAATTTGGTTTTGTAAGTAAATGAAGAACTCAAAATATGGAACAATGCACAAAACATACAGAAATAAGTGTAACCTAACATGTGACAAGTTTCGATGAAATCGGTTTACATTTCGATATTTTGCTTTAAATTTATTTACATAGTTTTGTCGTATTGTAAGACGCAACTCTATATCTGACCAAAATTTAGTATAGGTTGCCGAATGACATGTTTAATGTTAATGGTCCTTCAAAAATGCGACGTCTGTTAGGATTCCATCTGTTGAATATACTCAAAGTGGTAAAGGGTATCATATAGTCGGCTCCTTCTGACTTTACTACTTGCCTTACTGCTTCAATTTCCAAATTCTCAAAATTTCAATATTTTGTGAGGAAGGTATCAGAAGAATTGGACCGATGGGTTTCATCTTTGAAATTGATCTAGGTTTGATATTTTACGATCTTTATGACGTTTCAACTTGTTTAATTTTCATGCGATACTATTCTATTCTGTTAGTAAGAACATTTTCGCTACGTTGAATTTCAACAGATATTTTGAAATTCAATGAACATTAATTGTGTTTTCAATGGGTGGTTAAATCATTTTTCATTCTTCATATACACCTAAACATGGACCTAATCTAAAAGTGAAGAGAATCTGTATTAAAACTTATTGGTATTTTCCCTATTGTAAGACAGAAAAACCAGTAAGGAAAATAGTAAAGTCGGACTGGGCCGGTCATATGATACCCTTCACCACTTTGAGTTTATTCTACATATGTATCCTAACAAACGGCGTCTTTTCGAAGGAACATTGATATGAAATTTAACGAACGAGTGAACCGACTAACATCAGTCCTTTCCACAATCTATGATAAATTAAATTTCATCCGGACAGATTTAGATTCATTTGCGTACAAAAGACAAATTTATATACACGATATTCGTTCGTTTTTATTGCAATCAGACCTGTTCGAAATGTATGTGGAAGCTATGTCTACCTCTGCACCAATTTCAAAAAAAAAAAAAAAAAAACAGTAAGGAAAGTAGTAAAGTCGGACGGGCCGACTATATGATACCCTTCACCACTTTGGGTATATTCAGCAGATGAATCCTAACAGACGTCGCATTTCTGAAGTACCATTAATATGAAATTGGATCCATAAACATGCCATTCTGTAACCCATTCTTTATTTTTCATTTGGTCAGATATAGGATTACTTATTAAAATGGGTCAAAATTATGAAAATCAATTTTAAGCAAATATCAAACGAATACCCGTTTTTCACAAAACTTAACACACATCATTCTAGACTTAATTCATTACGTTATGTCAAATTTCGTGCAAATCGAAAGATATACATTGACTTTGGTGCACCATTTGCATCAAATCGGAGGAAAATATATATGGGAGCTACATATAAAATAAACCGATTTTCAGATAGATCTATTTCAATACACTATGCCAAATTTTTTGCAAATCGAAAGATATATAGAGACTTTGATAACCCATTTATATTAAATCGGACGAAAATATATATGGGAGCTATATCTGAACCGATTTTCACGAAAATTAACACGAATCATTCTAGACCTACTTCACTACGCTGTGCCAAATTTCGTGCAAATCGAAAAATATATAGGGACTGTGGTACACCATTTACATTAAATCGGACGAAAATATATATGGAAGCTATATCTAATACTGAACCGATTTTCTGGAAATTTAACACACGTCATTCTTGACCTAACTCAGTACTTTATGTCAAATTTCGTGCGAATCGAAAGATATATAGGGACTTTGGTGCCCCATTTACATTAAATCGGACGAAAATATATATGGGAGCTATATCTAAATCTGAACCGATTTTTCCCAATTTCAATATGGTTCGTCCTTGGGCTAAATAAGTGACTTGTGCCAAATTTTATTCAAATCGGATTATAAATACGGGAGCTATATCTAAATCTGGACCGATTTTCGCGGAACTTGGCACACATCATTCTAGACTTAATTCAGTACGCTGTGCCAAACTTCATTCAAATCGAAAGGTATATAGGAACTTTGGTGCACCATTTACCTTAAATCGGACGAAACTATATATGGGAGCTATATCTAAATCTGAACCGATTTTCTCGAAACTTGGCACATATCATTCTGTACCTAATTCAGTACCTGTGCCAAGTTTCATGCAAATCGAATGATATAGATTGACTTTGCTGCCCCATTTACCCTAAATCGGACGAAACTATATATGGGAGCTATATCTAAATCTGAACCGATTTTTTTGAAACTTGGCACACATCATTCTGGACCTAATTCAGTACTCTGTACTAAATTTCATGCAAATCGAAAGATATAGAGGGACTTTGGTGCTCCATTTACTTTAAATCGGACGCAAAAAATATATATATGGGAGCTATATCTAAATCTGAACCGATTTTTCCCAATTTCAATAGGGTTCGTCCTTGGGCTAAATAAGTGACTTGTGCCAAATTTTATTCAAATTCGATTATAAAGGCGACCTGTATTTTTTTTACAATTTAACATCTACAGACGGACAGACGGACGTACGGACATGCATAAATCGACTCAAAAAGTGATTCTATGCATATTCTCAAAAGGAATCATGTGTCTATCTCGTTTCCTTTTGCCTGTTACAAACATATGCACAAAGACATAATACCCTGTACCACAGTGTGAGTTTTTTTCACATTCAATTTTTTGCTTTGGTGCAGCATTTTCCTAAAATCGGACTATTTCAACGAAACGTGCATGTGATTAATTTATATTAACTTCAGTAAATTGTACAAAATTGTGTGTCAGTCGTACAAACTTTGGATCTTTAATCCACAATTTAGATAAAACATATACGGAAGCTACATCTAAATCTGATCCGATTAATTCAGTACGCTATGACAAATTTCGTGCAAATAGAAAGTATATATGGGAGCTATATCTAAATCTGAACCGATTTCAATGGGGTTAGTCCTTGGGCCAAATAAATGAGATGCGCCAAATTTCATTCAATTCGGATAATAAATGCGACCTGTGCGTTGTTTGCAATTTAACATCAACAGACGAACGGACAGACGGACGTACAAGCATAAATCGATGTTATGCATATTCCCAAAAGGAACCATGGGTCTATCTCGATTCCTTTTGCCTGTTACAACTCCACCAACGAGAACATTCAATGAAACTGATGTATCACCCATTTAGCTATGTTGTCAACTTTACAGCAGACGAAGTCCTACATGTTTTTGTACACATGACAGTTTGCATAGACAAACCTATGCACTAAAATTGAATGACACCTTTTAATTTTTATGTCATGTGATATCCACTTTAAAAGTAACCGGACTTATATTCTCTGTTCTAACTGCGAAAAGTGTAAACGGCAAATAGACCATAAAGTCAAAACACGTTCTATAACATCGTTGTCACATAAACATCACGGTATGGTCCATGCTATCAGCCATTCGAAAAACCCAAGAAAACATCTCAATCACAGTTTATCTGACATGCCATCATAGTTCGGAGAATAGCGTCTGTTATTGCTAATGGTTGTATACCAGATGTTCGTAAATGGACGTATGTGCATATGTATGGGTATGAGAATTAAGAAACACATCAAAACCATTAAATGTTCGTTATGGTTCAATATCTCACAAAGTTATCGCACTGCATATTCACCCTGAGTAACAAGCGATCTAACTGTTGAATGTGGAAATTGCAATTCAATGGAATATGTTTCCTTTTGTTTAAATCAAAATATTGATCTGAGTTCGATCCTGTAGTTTTAAGAATATGACGTCAACGATTACTAAAACTTGACTTTTCAAAAAATATTTTTAATGTGGTTAAAAGACGAGCAGGATTTTTGGATAATAAAACAAGTAAAGTCGGACTGGGCCGAACACTTTGGGTATATTGTACATATATATCCTAACAACTTTATGTCAATGTTCCTTCGAAGGAACATACACATGCTTTTCTGCAACCTATGCTGAATTTCGTTACATTCGCAACGAAAATATATATGAGAGCTACATCTAAATCTGAACTAATTTTTCTTCCAATTTCTGTTGCGAACATATGAACAATGACATAATACCCTGTACAGTGTGGTGAAGGTTAAAAAAAATTATAAATTATGTTACTTAAATTAAGTTATGTTAAGTATGTTGAATTTATTGTAATGAAGCATTTTGGATACCTAGATAATAAAAAATTCTTTTGCAGAAACGACGTTTTCATTTTGAAAAAAGCCTAAACACTTCCTGCAGTTCACAATGAAAATATTACGTTATACTTGTTTCTACAAAATAACTAAATTACTCGTGTTGTCTGTGTCGAAATTTTGGCCTCCTGCCAGTGGCATTTCTCCTTTAGTAATTGTTGCTTACAAAAATTCACTTTCATGAAATGTAAATACATGCTATTACGTTAGGACTTCGCGGAACTGTACATACAACATGCAGTATAGTTAACTGTAAGCTAAAATTGAAGGGTTATGGTTTTATATAATTACATATTTGAGAATAGTGAAAAATTTGTATATGTGTAAAATTATGTTTCCAATTATTCAAAAATGTTCAAATGAACTGAATTATTAAAATTATGAAATAAAGAACATAGAAAATTTGTGTCTCAATTGTGGCCTCTGATGTCAAACATACTTATTGGAGATATTAAATAACAACTATACACATTTCTTTCCCTAGAACTAATTAATAAGACTTTAATTAATACATTTCTATATACAAATGCCAAATATGTATTCCGAAGCAAATATGGTAATTCAACGTAATTACTTATGTGGTGTAACCACAAAGTTTGAATTTGATTGACCATTATACGGTTATGAGAAATTCTGAAAAGTAATGTACATTAACAATTAAGTTTAATGTACTTCTTGTGAAATTAAATTAAAAGGAAGTTAATTATATATATATATATATATACGTATTGGTACGTAGGTGTGTTTATAAAATATGACCAAACTATTTCAATATTTAATTTAACTTTTAACTTGAGGGACTATTTTTATACCCTCCAGCATGGAGTATGGAGGGTATATTATATTTGTCTTTCCGTTTGTAACTCATTGAATATTCATTTCCGACCCTATAAAGTATATATATTATTAATCTGGATAAAATTCTAAGACGATGTAGCCATGTCCGTCCGTCTGTTGTAATCACGCTATCTTCGGAAGGAATTGAGATAGGGTGCTGAAATTTTGCAGAGGTTTGTCTTTTGTCTGCAGACAGGTCAAGTTCGACATATATCGGTCCACGTTTAGGCATAGCTCCCATATAAGGGTACCCCCCAATTTTCGGTATTTTGGGGTTCTTGAGCGCGTTTTTCTACCGAATTCGCCGCAATTTGATATTTTGTAGTCGTATATGGTAACAAATCTCCCTACCAAAAATGTTTAATATACGGCCCCTTTTTGGGGTCGTCCTCATATAGCCCCCTTTTTATACCCTTCACCACACTCTGGTACAGGGTATTATGTCTTTGTGCATATGTTTGCAACAGGCAAAAATAATCGAGATAGACCTATGGTTCCTTTTGGGAATATGCATAGAATCACTTTTTGAGTCGATTTATGCATGTCCGTCTGTCCGTCCATGTATTTTTGGTAATAAAGTACAGGTCGCATTTATCATCCGATTTGGATGAAATTTGGCACAGGTCACTTAATTGGCCCAACGACGAACCCAATTGAAATTGGGAGAAATCGGTTAACATTTAGATATAGCTCCCATATATATTTTCGTCCGATTTAAGGTAAATGGTATACCAAAGTCCCTATATATCCTTCGATTTGCATGAAATTTGGCACAGCGTAATGAATACGGTCTAGAATGATGTGTGCAAAGTTTCGTGAAAATCCGTTCAGATTTAGATATAGCTCCCATATATAGCTTCACCCGATTTTAGGTAAATAGTCCACTAAAGTCCCTGGAAATGTTTTGATTTGCACGAAATTTGTCATAGTGTACTGAATTAAGAGAACTGATGAGGATCAGTGGCGTGATCCGAAACTATAGTCTTCCCTGCCTTGCCCCTCGGCAAACAATGCCATACATTCCCCACTAATAAATAGTTGTTTTTTATAAAAACAACAAACTGGGATTCAGCCTGACTATTTTGCAAAAACAAAATACAAATGGTATCCCAAATAAACCGCCAACACTACTGTACTGAATTACGGCTAAAATGACGTGGGCTATTTTCCTGAAAATCGGTTCAGATTTAAATATAGCTCCCATATATATTTTCGTCCGATTTTATGTAATTGGTGCACCAAAGTCCCTATATATCTTTCGATTTGCACGAATTTTGGTATAGGGTACTGAATTAAGTCTAGAATGATGTTGCTAAGCTTCGTGAAAAGATCCATAGCTAGGACGATTGACACAACGTACTGAAGTAATATAAATTAGTCTCTGGCAAGTTTACCTGAAATCGGTGCAGATATAGATATATAACAAAAACTCGTCGTCTGTTAGGATACATTTTAGAATATACCCAAAGTGGTTAAGGGTATCATATAGTCGGCCCAGTCCGACTTTACTACTTTCCTTACTGGTTTATATTAAAATAGTTATATGATTTGTTCCTCCGTTGGTTCTAAGAGAGATTTCATCTGCTGAATATAAAAAAAAAAAAAAAACTAGAACATAAGGTTCGATAAATAACCTCATATATATTCATATATATGAACTGTAACCCGCATTAAAGCCTAGCCCCTGTGTGGGAGGTATCAGAAGGAGTGGACCGATATTCCCCATGTTCGAAATTAAACTAATATTCGAATTGAACTAATATTGTAGAAATGTCGGTGTAGGTATACTTTTTGGTATGTCCCCTATATTTTTATTTCAAGTACCTGTCAGTATATCTATGGTGGAGGGTATCCAAAGTTCTGCCCGACCGAACTTAACGCTTTTTCATTTGTTTAAATTTAAATTAAATTTTCTAATTTATTTTTCAAAGAAATTACTGTAGAATTATTTTTTAAACGTATATTGACAATGATTTTCAACAATATTTTTCACTTTCCAAGAACCATAACGCAATTGTTAAGCATTTCATTTATTTCCCTACATATTTATATATATACATCATAAAAAATAATGGTAAAATACTGGTGGGAAACAAACATGCCATTAATACTGACCACGAGATAAGGAATAAAGCTGATTGAGTGAAACATGTACTCGTATTAATTGTAGCAATTAGTTTCACAGAATCAGAGCATATTATTCGCATACGCTCAAAATTTAATAATGTTTAACTCGACCCATTGTGCCTTGATCACATTCACCCTTGCATTAATTTGCATAATTTTATGCATTACAAAAGATGAGTGATGAACCAGCACATCATCAGAAACAACAAAAAAAGTTTTTAAATAAACTCGAAAAAATAATTAGCAATATGTTTAGGATTATGTTGGCGTTGGTTAAGATATAATCAGGCATACGAAACCTGCATGCATATCGGAAAATTATTTACCCGCTGTAAAGGGGGTAAATAATATGTTTAGGATTATGTTTAGGATTATGTTGGCGTTTGTTAAGATATAATCAGGCATACGAAACCTGCATGCATATCGGAAAATTATTTACCCGCTCTAAAGGGGAATATATTATCTTACGCCTATGATAGACCAACGACTTGACCTAACAAATTGTAGTTTTCCGCCTATTGCAATATATTAAATATTTTAAATTTATACGTTCAATATCTTAACGTTGTATATTTTTGTTTCTGTTCAATTCATTTTGTTTCAATTTTATTAACCCCAAATATGACATAATACGGCAGATTGGTGGAATGTAGTCATGTGGGTCACATAATTAACCCAAATCGCACAAACTATGCGTAATATATTCATTAAATGGCAATGGAGAATTACATACATGACTATTAAAAATGAATTATTATTTTATTAAATGACTGCAATCCCAATTGTATATTTATGTATGTACTGTATATTAAAGATAATCTAATGATTAATGTGATACTCCAGCCTAAAGGGATTTTAAACTAAGGAATGTATCTTATATAAATATCATTTGTTATGAACGAATTTAAGAGTAAAATGAGCGTAGTTTTGGGTCCTTTCCAAATTGTCATCAGCTTATATTTCTGATAGTTCAGTATTGTACATATACGGATAGGCTGACACATCTATTTTGAGCAAAATAATAGGAAATCTACTTTACAAATTATCCTCAAAAGAGTCGGAATTATTAAAATTTTTTAATGAATTTCTTTACTGTTTTGCTACTATCACATTAGAGGGTACCCAAAGATAGGATGAACTTTCGTTTCGTTTTTTCGTTTCTATTAGTTTAAAATTTAATTCAGTTTCTTAACACAATTACTTTTTTTATTTATTTATAGAAACGGATTATAGCACCATATATACATTACGGAATGTCGCCTTACTTAGCAGCAGCTTGAGCAGTCCACAGCTAGTCTACCGTAACTATAATAAATAAAAGTTATATATTTATTTTTTTTTTGTATTTTGGGATTCTAAATATGTTTATATTACCAAATGTTGCACTGTCAAATATTTCTTAACACCACGATTGTGTGACAGTCCTACTGGCACCGAGCATGCAGTATATTAGATAACCATAAACCAAAAAAAAAAAAAAAAAAAAAAAATTAAAAAAAATATGTTCAATTTTATTTCTAAGATAGTTATATTAGAAGTTTGGTCATTAGATATAATTTCCACTCGCAATAAACACAATAAAAAGTCTCCCATTATTTAGGTTCCGACCACTTCCACTTTAGGTCGTACCGAAGCTGTTTATTGCTTCTGCTCATCTCTTATAACTTCGTGCCTTCAGATTTTCTATAAAAGCTCGTTGCTTAAATTCATCTAAAAAGATTGATTGGCTTCAGCCCAGTTTTAAAAACATATTGGCTGTAGCTCACCTATAAAGGACTCTCGGACTCTGCTCCTCTATAAAGTATTTCTGTCCTCAGCTCGCCTCAGTACAGCTGTATATAATGACTCTCTCCTTCAATTTGTTTACAAATCTGTACTTCAACTCGTCTATAAAAACTCCCTCCCTCGTATACCGTACTTGACTTCTGCTCGTTTAATACTCCGAAAATTCCAACGGTGTTAGAAAGAGTACATGTCTGGCTCTCGTATGAACTAGGATTATTGACTTCGCTCTAAAATTAACAAAATGGTGGACCTTTGAAAAAATATTTTTGGAAAATCGCCGATTTTTTACCAAAAACCAAGTTAAAAAATAAGGAAGATCTTCACCGATTGGCTTTATCCTATTTCATACGAGAGCTATACACTCCCAGAGAAACGTTGCAAAATTTGGAACCGATTGGATTATTAGTTTTTGAGTTATCGTGCCCGCCATTCGCAAAAAAATGTTTAGAGAAAAACGCGTTTAAAGTTTGAGAAGCCCTTCAGCCGTCACTTGATGCGGACACAATAAATCGGATATATCTTCAAGAGTTCTTGAGATTTTCACTTGAAATTTTGTAGAGACATTCTTTAATCAGTGTAGATTCGAATTATATCAACAAAAATTTTGACCCCGAGAATGGGGGGGGTCCCCTTAAAGGATTTTGCCCCAATTTTTTCCATTCAAATCATTTGTATTGTAAAAGGGGTTCATGGTGTATGAGTTCTGTCACAATGTATACGCCACCTATGATCAAGGTGATGAAATGTTTTAGAGCATAATTTTGCTGAAGCATTTCTACATTTAAGGGATTACAAATTGAGTTTTTCATTTGCAAATGATTGCATACGTAGGTATCCAATTGCATTGTATTTCACAGGTATCCAATTGTTAAAAACAGGTAAAGGATATATTAAATCGGTGACAGTTTAACAACTTAAGGAAATGTTCCGTTAAAATATTGATGATTAGAAATGGGAGCTCAGGCAATCAGCTGGCAAAGTCTTAAACGAAAAATATGTCCCTATGGTACATTTTGATATTAGAACAAGTGAAAAACGTTAAGTTCGTCCGGGGCAAACTTTGGATACCCTCCACCAAAGAAATATTTTTAAAATTACATTATAGGGAACATACCTATAACTACAATTCTACCAATCGATTGTTGTAAACCAAATAGAAATTTCAGCAATTTCAATGGGGGTTTTCCCTAAAATCTCAAAACCCCAAAATGTTAACATATATTATAACCGCATGGTAGGGTGAAACATGTGTGTAAATCCTGAAAATAATCCAATTTAGAGTGCAAATTTATTTGATGCATACCAAAACGGGACCAATATTGAAAACATTGTTTAGGAATTACCGAATACTTGGTGTTTTTATTATATAAGAGGTTATACCTAATTAAGGGCCGATATAGCTCTAGTTCCAAGCTAATAATTAGGTTTTGAATCCCAATACCGTGCATCACGCTAAATATTAAATATGTAGGATGTTTTATATAGGACCTGGGTCTAAATGCAGGTTGATATAGTTCATTCTCAACCTCACGTTCTAGTATTTATGTCCATATCCTCCGATAGAATATAATGTCCATATCCTCCGATAGATCGAATAAATCGTTTTACAGAATATCCCCCATTATATGGTGGAATACAGCTATAAGGGGATAACCCCAACACACGGAACAAATTAGCTAACTATTTTAATATAAACCAGTAAGGAAAGTTGTAAAGTCGGACGGGGCCGACTATATGATACCCTTCACCACTTTAGGTATATTCAACAGATGAATCCTAACAGACGTCGCATTTTTAAAGAACCAGTAAAATGAAATTGGATCCATAAACATGTCATTCTGCAAACGATACTAAATTTTTCATTTGGTCAGATATAGAAGCTATATCTAAATCTGAACCGAATTTTACGAAACTAAACACACATCATTCTAGACCTAATTCATTACGCTGTGCTAAATTTCGTGCAAACCGAAAGATATTAAGGGACTTTGGTACACTATTTACATTAAATCGGACGAAAATATATATGGGAACTATATCTAAATCTGAACCGATTTTCACAAAACTTAACACACATCATTCTAGACCTTCATTACGCCGTGCTAAATTTCATGCAAATCGAAAGATATATAGGGATTTTGGTGCACCATTTACATTAAATAAGACAAAAATATATATGGGATCTATATCTAACTCTGGACCGATTTTCATTCTAGACCTAATTCAGTACGCTGTACCAAATTTCGTGCAAATCGAAATATATAAAGAGACTTGGGTACATCATTTACATTAAATCGGACGGATATATATATGTATATATATATATATATGTATATGTATATATATATACATATATATAAAAATGGAGCCATACAAATGTATACTAACGCATCAATTGAGAAAGGCTGGACCGATTTGACTCAAAGTTTCTTTCAGTTGTCGGTAATTACAGTGGGAAGGTTTTTATGAAAGAAAATTTTAAGAAAAATCCGCGAAAATCTTGCAAAAATTATTTAAAAAAAAATGGCTGGACCGATTTGACTTAAAATTTCTGTTAGTTGTCTGTAATTGAAGTGGAGAGATTTAAATGAAAGAACATTTTGAGAAAAATCCGCGAAAATGTTGCAAAATATATTTTGAAAGATATTAGAATGCCCACACATTTTATATCGAACATTTATGATTTCATCTCTTCGTAGTTATTCTTGGACATATTTTGGGCGAAAATTGGCAGCGTATAATATCTTTAAGTAATTGTCATTTATGAAAAATTCTCAAAATATGTTAATTTTCTACCATCAATTGGATAGACATTGCCTAGAAAAAACTATTGTATATATGTATATAAAAATGAATTGCTGTTCATTAGTCTCGCTAAAACTCGAGAACGGCTGAACGGATTTATCTGATCTTAGTCTTGAAAACCGCGGAAAATTTGCAAAAAAAAATTATTATGAAGCATATTTGCATTTCCACGAATTTTGTATCAAGCTATTAGCACCACGTCGTAGTTGCTTTTTGAATTTGGGCTAGAATTGGTAGCGACCAATCCTATAAGCCTTCATTTGTCAATTATTGAAAATTTTAAATTTGAATTGGATTGACATTGTATTTAAAAATTTTTTGTGAGAATACAAAAAATAATTTAGAAGTATATCATTGAATGTACACGCGATCATTGTATGTACACGGTTTTCTATGAAATCCACGTAAATTTTGGGACAAATGCAAGGATGAAAATCAGAAGACAGTCGGAATAGTGTTCTGATTCTAAGATTCATATCCTAGATTATAGTACCTAAAATGTTGCAATGTCACGAGAAATATCAAATCTTCTCCTAATCGTTGGTTAATGTCTTTGAACTTATAAACACAACACTTCGCACTTTGTAGATTCCCTAAATCGGTGGGGACAATGTTTCAGCATTATGTGGTAGTAAGATGTCCATGCTCTGAAAAAATAATGTTCAAAATTACAGACATACCGTTAATTAAACGGGAAATATTTATGCTTTAGGCCAACCCAATTCGCTCAACGTCTTTACAATACAAAATCTTGGTCCTAAATAGAATTGTTTCCGCAAAAATGTGTTTCACCATCCTGGAATGATATGTTACAGCTACTACAATAGGAATGAATATACGCCAAATCACAGCCGATTATATTTAAAAACGTGCCCAAATCCCCTATGCCATGGAAAATGTATTATATAGGTGATATTTGGAGTCTTGGGCGAATATAAAATTACAGCCAAATACTGAATTTTAGGTATATGGGGGATATTCGAATTCTTGGGCCAATATTGATCATCTCAATTAGGCAATATTAGTAGTAGTATCCCTATTATTAAATTAGAAGTAATTCTGTTGAATATTGGGGGCTACCATAAAAAGTGAACGGAAATGTAACATTTTCAATACCAAATGTCTTATGAGTAGTAGAAATGTGCAAATTTCAAAGTTCTATATTAAATCGTGGAGGGTATAAGAACCTAATTTAATATAACGCTACCATTATATGGAAGTCTAATAAATATATTGGGGAAAATGTAAATGAATCCGAAAGTCAAACTTATATGTGCATTTAAATGTTTTTAATTTAAATTGATTTTCCACGAATTCAATTAGTAATCAACAAAACTTTAGAAGACAAAAATATCAAATAGCTCATAAACATACAATTTTAGATATTCAGTACTGTAATGTTACTTTCTGTGTGTTCGGACAAATACCAAGGTATTACAAAAATCTGTGGAGGGTATAAAAACCAACCTAAAATGACGAAAATTATACATCAACTATATTGCTAGGCAAGACAACGTTTGCCGGGCCCGCTAGTATACATATATATATATATGGGATCTATGTCTAAATCTGGACCGATTTTCAAGAAACTTAACACACATCATTCTAGACCTAATTTAGTACACTGTGCCAAATTTCGTGCAAATCGAAAGATATATAGGGACTTTGGTACACAATTTACCTTAAATCGGACGAAGATATATATGGGAGCTATATCTAAATCTGAACAGATTTTCCCGAAACTTAGCACACATCATTCTAGAGTTAATGGAATACGATACGCTAAATTTCGTGCAAATAGAAAAATATATAGGGACTTTGGTGGACCATTTACATTGAATCGGGCGAACCTATATATGGGAGCTATATCTAAATCTGAACCGATTTTCGTGAAACTCAGCACACATCATTTTAGGCCTAATTCATTACGCTGTGCCAAATTTCGTGCAAACCGAAATATATATAGGGACTTTGGTGGACCATTTACATTGAATCGGGTGAACCTATATATGGGAGCTATATCTAAATCTGAACCGATTTTCATGAAACTCAGCTCACATAATTTTAGGCCTAATTCATTACGCTGTGCCAAATTTCGTGCAAATCGAAAGTTATATAGGGACTTTGGTGCACCATTTATATAAAATCGGACGAAACTATATATGGGAGCTATATCTAAATCTGAACCGATTTTCATGAAACTCAGCACACATCATTCTAGGCATAATTCATTACGCTGTGCCAAATTTCGTGCAAATCGAAAGATATATAGGGACTTTGGTGCACCATTTATATAAAATTGGACGAAACTATATATGGGAGCTATATCTAAATCTGAACCGATTTTCATGAAACTCAGCACACATCATTCTGGGCCTAATTCATTACGATTTGCCAAATTTCGGAAGATTCGGAAGATATATAGGGACTTTTTACATTAAATCGGACGAATATATATATGGGAGCTATATCTAAATCTGAACCGATTTTTCCCAATTTCAATAGGGTTCGCCCTTGGGCCAAATAAGTGACATATGCCAAATTTCATTCAAATCGGATTATAAAAGCAACCTGTATTTTGTTCACAGAAATACATGGACGTACGGACAGACAGACAGGCATAAATCGACTCAGAAAGTGATTCTATACATATTATCAAAAGGAACTATAAGCATATCTCGATTCATTTTGCCTGTTACAAATATATGCATAATACCCTGTGGTGAAGGGTATAAAAATCATAAGCTGTATTGTGTATGCAATCCTCTTCTACAGTTATGAGATCCTCTGGAGGAATATGGACAATATACTTTTTATTGGTTATTTATAGTTAATCAAATTCAAATTTAAGCAAATTATTAGGAAAAAATTAATTTATTTAATAATATTTCTTGAATCTAAAAATTTGGTCTAAAACTAAATTAAATTTAAACCAGTGAGCGGAGCAGGATAGTCGGATTTTTATTCCGAGCCTGGGCAATATATCGAGATAGTTTCAAACTCTTGCCCGATGAGAGGTCAACTGCACCTCTTACTTACACTGACTTGTTTTCCGAATATTACGAATATTCATTACAGTCTTTCTAATTACTTGCCTGTCTTTCTAATTACTTGTCCATATTCCCTTCACCGTGGGTTGTTCGGCTTCTAATTTTGGCCTATAGATCAATTCGTATAAACACACAAAAAAACTTTTTGGTCCACTACATCCCAAAATTGTTAACTGATCATTACCGAAAATTACAGGCGTTGTCCTCGATCATAACTAGAACATCATGGAACATTTCAATGCGATCAGCGCTATATTTGCGCCCTCCAGTGCGGTAATGGTTTACTAAATAATATCTGAATACGTAAGCACCTGTAAATATTTACGTGTAACTCCCTCACCCGAGTACATACGACAATATAATTGGTATAAATTTAAAGGGTAACCACTCCTCTTGGATATACTATCAACGCCTCGAATCTATGTCCTTCAGGAGCAAATATATACCATATAGAATACAAATTTTGTCATTTTTCACACAAAAGACAGGGTCCATTTGCCACGCTAAATATTGGCCGAACTTTATCAAAACCGGCATGCTTATTCTTTGGCCCAATTCTCTTCTGTATGTAAAATTTCGCTATTTTTGGGCCATAATTGCGACCTCTAGAGAGACCAGAAAAACGGATAAAAAATTAGTATTTGGTCCATTTCATCCCGTAAATATTAACCGATCTTTCCCAAAAACAATAGGGGTCTTCATTGGGCAGAACCCATCCTACATGCAAAATTTCGTGAAGATTGGTCCATAACTGTGGCCTGTATCGTGGTTACAAATTATAATGGACATACGGACGGGCGGACGGACGGACACACATGCCAAGATCGACTCAGCTAGTCGAGATACGACCATCGGTATACTAGGTGGGTCTAGGACCAATATTTCGCGGCGTTACAAACTCTTGGGGCTGCACAAAGCTATAATACCCTGACAACATAGTTGTGTAGGGTATAAAAATAGAATATATTTTCAATGTGTGATGTTAATATAATTTCTCGTTTCTGTACTCGTTCTCTTACCATTCCAATTAATTATAATTGTTTATTAATGTAAGTTTTAATTATTAACCTTTCCAATATATATTCTTATTATTTTATTTTATTCATATTCTTTTCATGATTGCTGTCTACTCCATGGATGTCCTCCTTCTTGGATGATGACGACAACATTGATATCAATGCCGATATTGATATATTTCGTCAAAAACTCAACTCCTGTTTTTGTTCTCCCAATATGTATAAACTCAACAATCATTTCCGTCTCCTTTTTCGCATTGCTTCCTTCCATGTTTTATTGTTTTCCTTTTCAACTTATGATAATCATCATCGTTTTAAAAACGGCATCTGTCACCTGTTTCTTTTGCATATTATCGTAATTTTTTCATTCTTCCCCCTTTTGTCAACAAAAACACACCCGTTATCATTGACATTCTTCCGATGTCTGCTCTCAATGGCCTTTTGTAAATCCAAATGATGACAATGACACTCACTACAATCTTGACTCATACATATATGTATTTCGATTACGATGTTTGTTCAACGTTGCACCCAACATACAAACAAAAAACTCGACCAACCAACTTCATGCATGTCAACAATCATCTGTATAAACCCATCTTAATGGCAAACACTCATAAATACATTCCTACTCCTTCCACACACTCTCTCAGAATGCAATCTGATGCAATAAATTGTCAATAATCTATATAACCATACATATATATGTACATCTTCATATATAAATCAGCCTGTATGGATGTCAATTCTTCATTTGTACATTTCGATTTTTTTATTCTACTGCCTTTCCTTTCTGAATTCTTTCAATGTCGGGAAATATTTTTATGAGCTTTGCGCAATGTTGAAAATAACAACAAAAACAACTTCACACAAAACCCAATATCCAACTGCTGATACTGGCAATGCCAACCACCATCTTTGCTACCGCAACTACTACTACTATTCCGTTTCCAACTAGCCAGCCGAATCCGACTGTCTGAACCGATCGAACCAACTACAGCTTATAGAAAATGTCAAACGACCGAAGTTTTCTGCAATCAACCCGGTGATCTACCAACCTACAATGGCTGTCGTTTGTCCGGTTCATGTGTGCCTACGGAAAAACGTTGTAATGGCTATTTGGATTGCGTCAATGGTCGTGATGAGGAGGGTTGCATGGACACCGCAAGTCTCCTGGATCAGTTTCGTTGTGCCAATGACTTAAAGTGTATTAGTGCTTCATTCAAGTGCAATCACAAGCATGGCTTTGGCGATAATTCTGATGAACAAGGATGTAGTAACTATATGTCTCTTCACTCGCTATGTATATGTTATCAATAGATTCTTATGTCATGTACTGCACTATCAGCGTGTGTGAGAGTTCACCGTTAATTTTCTCCTTTGTTTTGCCAGCCTTTTTTCCTTTGGTTCGTTTTATTGTCATTTGCCATTTGCAACAGCAATGTGTTAGTCCTATGATTTTTTGATACTTCGAACTGAGCATTGTTTTCGACTGCCTACTAACAGTTTTTAGATGCTGTTATTTGTTGGAAAGGCAGTACGAATTAAATGATGTGGAAAATTTACGGAATTTAAAAATGGGGAATATCCTATTCGTTTTCCACCCTAACTCGTTCGGCACAAGATAACACAATTTTCTTAGAAGATTTGTTTGATGTTTAGTGTATTGGAATGATTGACTATTTCTATTCTGAGAAAGGTCTGAGAACAAAAATGGATACAATATGTTTATCCAGCCCGAACTTAAGGCGGTCCTACATTGAACATTTCCTAGTTTCTGTTAAATCTATTACATTTCCGAAATGTTTTGAACATATCCTAGAATGTTTTTGTTATTTTGATCATCAGAATTCCTACAGGCCGAGATATTTAGAACGATCAATCGCCAAATCTTAGAGGTGGCTTTCATACTTCTTTCATACAGTCAACAACAAATCTCCTTTATTTTTGTTCATAACTTTTAGATTGGTTGCTGCAACCAGCCTCACAAATTTAAAATTTCTAATCTGTAAAATAACTTTCAAAAAAAAAATAAGGTGACGTATACGTTTTGACGCTATAAAAATATTATTTCAGAATACTAAATAATACAATAGATACATTTTTATACCCTCCACCATAGTATTAAGGGTATATTAATTTTGTTTTTCCGTTTGTAACGCATCGAAATAATCATTTCCGACCATATAAAGGATATATATATTCTTGATCAGCGTAAAATTCTATGACGTTTTAAGCATGTCCGTCTGTCCGTCTGTTGTAATCACTGTATCTCACGAATTGAGATAGATCGCCAAAATTTTGCATAGAGTCGTCTTTTGTCTGCAGGCAGGTCAAGTTCGGTCCACGTTTACGAATAGCTCCCATATAAGGGTCCCCCCAATTTTCGGTATTTTGAGGTTCTTGATCTCGTTTTTCAACCGAATTCGCTGAAATTTGGTACTTTGAGTTCTTATTGGGTAGCAAATCTTCCAACCAAAAATTATAAATATAGGTTCATTTTTCGGATAGCCCCCATATAAGCGTACCCCCCCCCCAATTTTCAGTATTTTGGGGATCTTGAACGCGTTTTTCAACCAAATTCGCTGAAATTTGGTACATTGGGCTCTTATTTAGTGTCAAATATCTACACAAAAATATATAAACATCGGTCCACTTTTTCAGATAGCCCCCATATAAGATAACCCTCCAATTTTCGGTATTTTGAAGTTCGTGGGTGCGTTTTTCAACCGACTTCGCTGAAATTTGGTAATTTGAGTTCTTATTCGGATAGCCTCCATATAAGGGCATCCCCCATTTTTCGGTATTTTGGAAATCTAGAGCGCCTTTTTCAACCGAATTCGCTGAAATTTGGTACATTGAGTTCTTATTTGGTGCCAAATGTCTAAACCAAACTTATAAACATCGGTCCACTTTTACTGATAGCCCCTATATAAGGGTACCCCCCAATTTTCGGTATTTTGGGGTTCTTGAGGGCGTTTTTTCAACCGAATTTGCTGTAATTTGGTATTTTGGAGTCGTATATGGTAACAAATTTCCTTACCAAAAATTCTTAATATTCGCCACATTTTAGGGGTAGTCCCCATATAACCCCACTTTTATACCCTTCACCACACTGTGGTACAGGGTATTATGTCTTTGTGCATATGTTTGTAACAGGCAAAAGGAAACGAGATAGACACATGGTTCCTTTGGAGAATATGCATAGAATCACTTTCTGAGTCGATTTACGCATGTCCGTCTGTCCGTCCGTCCGTCCATGTATTTTTGTGAACAAAGTACAGGTTGCTTTTATGATCCGATTTGGATGCAATTTGGCACAGGTCACTTATTTTATTGAAAAAAAATCGGTCAGATTTAGATATAGCTCTCATATATAGTTTCGTCCGAGTTAATGTGAATGGTGCACCAAAGTCCTTATATTTCATTCGATTGGCACGAAATTTTGCATAGCGTACTGAATTTAGTCTAGATTCGATATAGCACCCATATATATTTTCATCTTATTGTATGTAGATGTGTGCTAAGCGTATAAGTTCGATACATTGTTTCCCCTTATACAGCATCACAATTAACCACTAAATTGGCCGCTATTCGGATCCCATTGGGAAAATCTTCTCTGCATATCTTCCAGGAGCCTCATTCGCCTAGTTCGGATTGTAGGGGAGAGTTTCGCTCTCTTCTACTATATCTCCTGGAAGCCACATTCACTTAGTTCGGATGCAGAGAGGCGCTTTCCAAGCCTGTGGTCCTAGTTGTTGATCACGGCCTTGCTGTAGCTTTCTTGCCCATCGCAACCTCACTCGTTTTCTCGCTTACGTAGATTGAACATTTGCTTTTCCGCTTTCTTTGAATAAACATCTCTCGCTATCGTTGTTAACGCACGCTAAGGTAAAGTCTTGTTTCTCACGAAACCCATCTACTTTACAATAAAGATTAAAAATATTTTCTAAACACTATTTGGTTTTTCTTGTCTTCATTCTTTGGGTTTCACGAGAAAATCGGTTCCGATTTATATATAGCTCCCATATATATTTCCGTAAGGTAAATGGAGAACCAAAGGCCATATATATCCTTCGTTTTACACGAATTTGGGTTTCGCGTATTGAATTAAATCTAGAATGATGTGTGCTAAGTTTCGTGAAAATCGGTTAAGATTTAGATATAGTTCCCATATATATTTTCGGCCGATTTTATGGTGCACCAAAGTCTCTACGTATCTTTCGATATGCACGAAATTTGACAAAGCGTACTAAATTGGGTCTAGAATGATGTGTGTTAAGTTTCGTAAAAATCGGTTTAGATTTAGATATTGCACCCATACATATATTTTCGTTAGACGATTTTTATTAACTTTCTGTAAAGAAGACTAGACCTCTTCTTCACGAATTATACCTATATTTCATAAAACGAAACTTTAAAAAATTTTGATATTTTTATTTTCTAAATTTAATTTATTGATTCGTATCTGATAATTTTTTTCAAAACATTGTTCAAAAAGAAAAAAATAAAAGTTTAGAGGTAGTATTTTCCATGTTCATTAAATAATGTAAATTACAAAACAGGAAAAATAAACAACAATAGTTTTGCATTTGATTTGTGCCATTTGTCTTTTTCTACAGCAACATAATAGAAAACATAACCAGTAAGGAATGTAGTAAAGTCGGACGGGGCCGACTATATGATACCCTTCACCACTTTGGGTATATTCAACAGATGAATTCTAACAGATGTCCGTCAGTAAAAAAGGACCAGTAAAATGAAATTGGATCCATAAACATATATATATATATATGGGCAATATTGCCAATTTTTTAACATAGCTGAAGCTGAGGTTCACCCCTTTATAACTCGGGAACTACTTAAGTATATGAAAAAAAGTGAATAGTTTTGGGTTAATTGATCTGTCGTTGCAAACTGTTCATGATATTGACCTCCAAACTTTATTTTGGTGGAAGCTGTGTCTACTTAAATGTAAAAAAATGTGTAAAAACAGTTTGAGGCGAACCAGTTTTTTTATGTTCTCTATCGATTTGTGATTAAGCCACTCATTTCACGGTCTTCGTGTCAAAGTAAAACTAGAAGCCAACAAAATGGGGACTACGACCCTTATGTATCATTTTTCAAAATTTTAACTACATCTACCTTTAAATGATGCTGACATTTTGAAGCTCGATTTTGAGTGTTTTTTTAATTTTACTTCTAGCTTTAATACGCAAACAGGAATTTATAAAAATCGATTATAAGATTATTGTGGTCGCGAATCTGCGTAATTTGATATGTATTTTGTGTATGTAGTATGCACAGCTTCAGAGTAATACTCATCCGAAGGTGCCAATTTCGTGCGATCAAATTTCTAAAAAACCTATTTTTCGGGCCAAATTTTTAGATCTGTCAACTGAATGATATGGGTACCCGCGATCAATAACGTTTTTTACGTTTCGGATGATATAAAATCTTCTTCGAGAAAATCCATCTACTAGAACGGCGGGAACTGGTCTTCCGAAAACACGAAATTTGGCAAAAAATGTTTTTGAAAATATCGCGGATTTATTTGCGTTTTCTGTGTATCATTACCGCTTCAATAAATGACCTCATACGGATTTTGATCTTTTTCGAAAATAGAACCTTAAAAACTTCAGCCGAAAGAGAGATGTACCCAATTTATCTCAAAAATAAATTGTGCTGGCACATCCATGGTTCTTAATGGACCACATTGAAATGGTATAGATTGATGTATTTTTTTAGGGTGCACATCGAAATCGGATGCGCGTTAATGGCATATGGAGTTTTCGGAAATTATTCGCGTTTTACGATTTTTTGGGTACTTCAATGTAACGTGCGGCACATCTTAGCCGTCAAATGAAATTTCGCAAAGTATATATGGATTGGAAGATAAACTTCAGTACTTCGTGGAAACCGCATGCGCATCAAATGATTTTGAGAATTACGCGATTTAGACGCAATTTATCTCAAAAATAGTGTGAGCTGGCACATTCATGGTTCTTAATGGACCACACTCAAATCAGTATAGATCGATGTATTTTTTTAGGGTGCACACCGAAATCGGATGCGCGTTAATGACATATGAAGTTTTCGGAAATTATTCGCGTTTTACGATTTTTTGGGTACTTCAATGTAATGTACGGCACATCTTAGCCGTCAAATGAAATTTCGCAAAATATATATGGATTGGAAGATAAACTTCAGTACTTCCTGGAAACCGCATGCGCATCAAATGATTTTGAGAATTACGCGATTTACACGCAATTTAAAATGTATATTTCATAATATTATTTTATTTTAAGATTTATTCCTATTTATAGAATTGTAAGATTTATCGGAAGGGTCTTGATATAATCCGCAAGGCATATACTTATACATAAAAAGTTATTATTATTATTATATATGTCAATTTTTCGGCGAAATTCGGGTAAAATAGCAGAATAACCCCAACATTTTTTTCTGAAATTTCTTGTATAAAATTAAAGAAATAAATATGATGACATTATTCTTTGAACCAAAAACAAATAATTTTCCTCAATATCTTGTTTTGCTGTCGCTGTAATTTACAAAGCGCCACACAGATTTGTGTGATTTTGATACCATTTGATTCATCATGGTGTTTAGATTATGTAGATATTTTTAAATTATTTTTTAGGTGTGTGTATGTCATTAATATATTGAAAATATTGAAATAATCTGCTATATATTTTTTATTTTTCTCATATTTCGCGAATATGTGCAACTTTATCGTAATTATTATAATATATTCATATTCTTATTTTACGGAGGAAGATATATATCAACGTTTTTGGTAAATATAATAAACGGCGTAATTTTAAGATTTTTTTCTTATGTCCAAAATTAAAACCTCGATAACTTTTGCGCGCATCAACCAAAAATTTGATCGCGAACGGTTTCGGAGTCAGAACATTTTTCTCTATATGTGTACCAAAAATCATTGATGTGCCACAAAAACAAAAAAGCTGATTTTTTGAAAATGGAATATTAAAAAATTGGCAATATTGCCCATATATAACACATCATTCTAGACCTAATTCACTACGCTGTGCCAAATTTAGTGCAAATCGAACGATATATAGGGTATTTGGTGGAACATTTACATTAAATCGGACGAAAATATATATGGGAGCTATATCTAAATCTGGACCGATTTTCATGAAATTTAACACACATCATTCTGGACCTAATTCAGTACTCTATGCCAAATTTGGTGCAAATCTAAAGATATATAGGCACTTTGGTGCACCATTTACCTTAAATCGGACGAAATTATATACAGGAGCTATATCTAAATCCGAACCAATTTTCTCGAAAATTGGTACACATTATTCTGGAACTAATTCAGTACGCTATGCCATATTTCGTGCAAATCGAAACATATATAGGGACTTTGGTGCCCCATTTACCTAAAATCGGACGCAAATATATATGGGAGCTATATCTAAATCTGGACCGATTTTCAGAAACTTAACACACATCTTTCTAGACCTAATTCAGTACGCTGTGCAAAATTTCGTGCAAATTGAAAGATGTATAGGGACTTTGGTGCATCAATTACCTTAAATCGGACGAAACTATATATGGGAGCTATCTCTAAATCTGAACCGATTTTCTCGAAAATTGGCACACATTATTCTGGAACTAATTCGGTACGCTATCGAAACATATATAGGGACTTTGGTTCCCCATTTACCTTAAATCGGACAAAAATATATATGGGAGCTATATCTAAATCTTAACCGATTTTTCCCAATTTCAATAGGGATCACCCCTGGGTAAAATAAGTGAGCTGTGCCAAATTTCATCCAAATCGGATAATAAATGCGACCTGTACTTTGTTTACAATTTAACATGGACAGACGGACGGACTGACGGACATGGATAAATCGACTTAGAAAGTGATTCTATGCATATTCTCAAAAGGAACCATGGGTCTATCTCGATTATTTTTGCCTGTTACAAACATATGCACAAAGACATAATACCCTATACCACAGTGTGGTGAAGGGTATAAATATAAAGGGCGAAGTAAATAGAAAATTCATTTGGAATAAAAACGAGAATGACGGGGGATCTAAGCCAAATCGAAATATCATGGAAGGAAATAACTAAGAAACGAATGAATGAATCTGACAAGGCAGCAGAGAACGGCAATGAACTTCTTGAAGAAATAACTTTACCAAAACGATGAAGTGGGCAAAACTCAATGACAAGAATAAAATAAAAAAACAGTGCAGAAAACATCATCACTTTAAAGTTGAATGACAGCCGAAGACGAAAGAGTTTAGAACAACAACCAAAAGTATGACAGTCATAAGACAAGAAATCTAAGTTCATTGCAAAAAAAAAAAACAATCGTTCTAAAACAGAAGATCGAACTGAGTTGGGTATGAAATGATAAGAAACCTAGACACAACTATCAGACAGTAGTGTTACTCACATTCATAGTTGTACCTTGCCATGACAGCGACAATAACATCTGCCATTTTTTTTATAAATGTTGAAATCATTAAAGAAGAGAGAAATATACCGGTACAAGGAAATAACTGAAAACGATTTATTTCCTTTTACAATAACAGTAGAAAAACATATAGAATAAGCCGAATGTTACTAATGATTTATTGTGCTGGTTGTTAGAGGCAGAGAGCATTTGAAATATTGCATTTGAACAAAAAACATTCTCAAAAAAGCCAATGCCGTTTTGAAAACGCCCAACAACTGCATTTGACATGATAGATGATTTGAGTAGGTCATAGCCTACTAGGTTAGCTAAAAATTATGATGACAAAAACATGTTGACAATTAATGAAATGCTAAAGTTACTGCAATTAAGTAGAATAAACATCAATAAAGGTTGGGTTGAAATTGACATTTTCGACTTAATAAATAAATGAATACGTATGCACCTGTAAATCTTTAACTGTAACTCCCACATCCGAGTATATGCTCGATATACCATCAGCTTTTCGGGTCTATGTCTTTCAGGGTTAAATATATACGCCATAGAATACAAAATGTGCAATTTTTCACACAAATGTCAGGGTCCATTTGAACCGCTAAATATTGACTAATCTTTATCAACACAGGTATGCTTATTATTTGGTCCAATCCACTTCTCCATAATGTTCGGACCATAATTGCGGCCTCTAGAGCGACCAGAAAAACATATATATATATATATATATATATATATTTTAATCCTTTCTTTTAATTTCAATCACTGCTACTTAAAACGAACTTGTTGAAATGTTTGTTCTCACTTTGTGATGCAGTGTGAATGTGTGTGTGTTCATGGTATTGTTTCTTTCTTTGTTACATTGTTGCTACGCTGCCCTCATTGTGGCAGTTTATAGTAGCCGTGTTGAATACAACACTTTATTGTAGTTAGTGTAGCAATGTTTTTTTACGTTGTTGTTTCTTCGCCATTATTGTTGAAGAGGTTTACACGTTTTTTTTGTTAGTGTGCGAATGTTTTTCGTTTTCAAGAAATTCTTTCACTTCAATGTCATTACTTGGAATAAAATGCTCGCGGAACGTCGTGCAAAACTTTTGTATAGCTTAGAGCGAATGTAAACATGAATAGTTTGATGGCACATGGCACTACGCTCCACCACACATGACTTTTTACATTTCGTAGCAAAACCCCATTCCTCACCATTTTTGGGGTTTGGTTTCATTGCTTTGTTGAGCCTGGCGGTCCTGACGTCGTCATTTGTTTGTTTACTATTCTCCAGCAAAAAACCACATTTTGTGGGACTCATTCAAAAGGTTGTTAAATTATTCACCGAAGGACAAAAAAATACCTCTCTACCCCCTCTAACCACAACATTTTCGAGGGCAATGGAGGGGGTTGAGGGAACCCTATTCTTCACATTGCACATCACATACATTTAATTTAAATTATAAAAACTTAATGTGGCAACGAGAGCAAACCGTGGTCCTTAAACAAAATAAAACCTGACAAAAAATTAAAATAAAAAAACAGACACATAAAAGTTGGCAATAGTTTTTGGGCTGTTTTCACTGTGGCATTTTTGAATACAGTTAACTACTCAGTGAAGTGAGTGAGCGCTTTGTCACACTTGGTGTTGCAGTTCCCTGTTTTGGAATGTTGACAAAAGATATTGAAGGTGACGTTTGCTGCTGAAGTAGCGCGTCTTGATGAATGAGGAATTGTAGAGAGCTAAGTTCATTAAAAGAAGCTGTTGTCAAGACTACTTAACAGCATAAGGTGTAAAAGGTAGATTATGACGTTGATGTAATTAAGAATTTTCTTTCGAAATCAAAATTGAAAAATTTTGTTTTGGTACTGCAACTTTTTTGGGAAGGTATTTCCTTAATTAATGTAAAAATGAATGTGAACCATATTCAAGATATTCAATTAGAAGTAAATAAGTTAATAATCAGGCTAATGACTCATGGGATCGTGACCGTAATGACTTAGGAAGTCATTACGGAAACCTTAATGATTAAGGAAGTCGTAGTGACTTATGAAGTTATAATTACATATGAAGTCGACTTATGAAGTCATATTGACTTATGAGTTCAAGAAGACTTATGAAGTCATAGTGACTTATGAGGTAAAAAGACTTAAGAAGTCATAATGATTTATTTAGTCATAAGGACTTATTAAGTCATGAAGTCATAATGACTTATAAAGTCAATGTTGTTGAAGTCTTAACGACTTATGAATTCAAATTTACTTATGACTTTAAAAGTCAATAATGACTTTTGATGTCATAATGACTTTTGAAGTCATAATGACTTTTGTTGTCATAATGACTTTTGATGTCATAATGACTTTTGAAGTCATAATAACTTTTGATGTCATAATGACTTTTACAATCATAATGACTATTGATGTCATAATGACTTTTACAGTCATAATGACTTTTGCAGTCATAATGACTTATGAAGCCATAATGACTTTTGAAGTTATAATGACTTATGAAGTCATAATGACTTCTGCAGTCAAAATGACTTAAGCAGTCATAATGACTTAAGAAGTCATAATGACTTATGAATTCATAATGATTATGACTTCAAAAGTCATTATGCCATTAACAAGTAAGTAAGTAAGTCATTATGACTTCATAAATCATAATGAAATCATAAGTTGTTATGACTTCATAACACATTATGACTTCATAAATCTTATGATGTCATAATAAGACTTATGATGCCATAATGACTCATAAAGTCAAATTGACTAATGAAGTCATAATGAATTATGAAGCCATAATGACTTATGGTGTCATAATGACTTATGAAGTTTTAATGACTTATGGAGTCATAATGACTTATGAAGTCATAATAACTTAATGACTTATGAATTCATAATGACTTATGAAGTCATAATGACTTATGAAGTCATAATGTCTTATGAAGTCATAATGACTTTTGACGTCATATTGACTCATACAGTTATAATGACTTATGAACTTCATGTCTTCATATATCACTTTTGACGTCATGGAATCATAATGATTCATATAGTCATAACTATGACCACTTCTATAGTCACAGTTATTTCTGCTGCCATACCGACATCTATGGTAATAGTGAATCCTCTTTCATTATGTTTCATGTATTAGCTATTATCACAATCGTTTACATTGTATGTGATAGAGTGGGTAGTGGTAAATGTAATTTGAACGAGCTCTATTAATTCAAATACATACCCGCAGACATACATTATATACCATTTAATTATTGTACATTATTTCATGTATTATCTTTCATTGTGGGTATTTCCGATAAGCATCTCTACTATTGTTAACAAATAACATTTTAAATGGTTCTTAGGAAATTGTCAAAGAATATTATATGAAGTGTACATAAGCTATTATTATATAGTTACATTAAGTGGCACACATTAGGGTGTAATGGGAAAAAGTATACATAACATGATTATAATTACAAAATAATAATTTTTGATATAGTTGAAAACATTACGGTAATCTTTTAAATTTGTTTAGACAAATTGAAGAATAAAATGTTATATACGCAGTGGTCCATAGTAAAAAGATTTTTTTTGGGTTGGTCTGTGTTATGTTAAAGGTCTCATCTTAGTCGAAATTTACAATTTGCCATCGTTCGAAATGGCCATTTTCCATGTGGCCAATAAAAGTCATGAAAATATAGAGCCTTATATCGGTTCTTAATCCATTAATAGGATTTCTGATTTTAAAATGTTTACATTTTTTATACACATTACTTCACTATCGCCATATTCAATCTAAGTCAACAGAATCACCACCCACATACACATCGATGACAAAGTATCTAATACATATCAAACTAAATATTATGAAATTGGAACAAACGGATACTAAGGCAACAATGGCCATAACGAACAACAACAGCAATAGCAACAACAAATGAACAATGATTAAAGATAACAAAACTATAATAATTACTTTTAACAAAAATTGTTATGCTCTCTTTATGAAACAATAGAAGCTAACGATGACAGGATGCAATATTCCTGTGTATGTGTATACAACATCATCAAAAGTTTCAGGGTTGGCGGAGGAGGGGAAGATCGACGATGAGGAGATTCAAATACTAAGTAGTTAACTATAATTTGGACTCTTTTGTTTTACATTTCCTTCATGACAATTGTAGAGACATTATATTTTTTCGAACATTTCCTTTTTACATTGACGTTATCAACTTGTAGGAGATTTATGTGAAAATGTTATTTTCCTAAAACTATGCTTTACTTTTAATACCATTTTAACATCTATGCATGTTTGCTTACATGTGTGGGTGTTTTCTCAGTTTAAACTTCCTTTAAAGAAACATCATTATGATAATGATGTAACAACAATGCTAACTATTTCCCACTCTTAAATTTATTATGTTTGGCATGGAATTGGAAAGCGAGAGTGTGTGAGAGAGAGGGAGTAGGTTAACCGTTTTCTGTCTTCCTCAAGGCAGACGAAGAACATTTTGGAGTGCAATGTAATGAAAATTTTTAACATGTGTTCGGTATTCATGTACGTGTCTCCAAGAGTATGTATATGTGTTGGTTGAGATATTATCGTTCTCATTTTATACTTCCGTCAAATTTGACATTTATGTAAACTGTCAGGCCAAATGCAAATATGTTCGTATGTTTAGGTGTATTTGGGTGTTGAAATTTGATGACATACAACTTATGTTGTTAAATAAACTAAGGAATTTCTGTATGCATGTAGAATGTAAGCCGAAATACGTGGGGAATGTAACTTGTAGACACAAACATATTAAGATGAGGAGAGATTTAATGCATTCATTTAATTTTGTGTTTAAGGAATGGAAAAGAGGACATTTACAAAGCGATAGATAAAGGTCATCCAAAGGCAATATGACTTCAAAGGCCATTTTGCCCACAGAAGTAAGAAGTCACAAGGACTACGTAATTCATTATGATTACCGAAGCCATTATGATTTAATGACTATAGGAGTCATTATGGCTATAGAAGTCATTATGATTAAAGGAGTCATTATGAATATATTAGTCATAAAGACTGCAGGAGTCATTAGGACTATATAAGTCATTAAAACTGTAGGATTCATTATGACTAGGAGTCATTATGACTATAGTCATTATGAATATATGAGTCATAATGACTACAGGAGTCATTATGACTATATGAGTCATTATGACTATAGGATTCATTATGACTAGTCTTTACGACTACAGGAGGCATTATTACTATGTCAGTCATTATGACTATAGGAGTCATTATGACTATATGAGACATTATAACTAATATAGTCATTAGAACTATAGGAGTCATTATGACTATAGTAGCCATTATGACTATAGTAGTCATTATAACTATAGTAGTCTTTATGACTATAGTAATCATTATGACTATAGTAGTCTTTATGACTATAGTAGCCATTATGACTATAGTAGCCATTATGAATATAGTAGTCATTATGACTATAGTTGTCATTATGTCTATAGTAGTCATTATGACTATAGTAGTCAAAAATTATGACTATAGTAGTAATTAAAAGGTCATTATGACTAAATCTTACAGAAGTACATTGTGACTAAAGGAGTCATTATGAATTTCTAATCGATAATTAAAAACAACAACAATTGTAGATGGTCTTAATTTCCTCTTAATCTTCTTGACCTCTTCTCAAATATTCCTTTTGCCATTTTGGCAACTAATCGTTTTGATTAAAACTAATTTCTTTTCGACATATATGATACCCCAAAAACTACAATGCCACGACAAATTTAATAATAATTAAATAACTTAGTTGCAGAATATTAGCAAAGCAAATGTATATTTTCTTACAGGCACACAAATTATAAATACAAACACACACATTTGTCCTTTCCATCTGAGCTTTGACTTCTAATTTAGTCAGAGTTTGATGTCTGCTGTTAATTTCTTTGAGAAGAATGAGATCGACTGTTGCCATGTTGTGTTCTGTCATTAATGTTTTGATATTAAGGACATGGTAATCCCACACACATATAATTATCCTTTCTATCGTCTCCTTTAAATTTGAGTAGGAAATATATTTTGGGTATGTGTATGTGCGTGTTATTTATAGATAGAACATATTGACTTTTTGGTTTGATTTTCGCACCCCATGAACTGGAGACAGGGTTGCCAGCCATGAGAAATATTTTTGCATGACAAGGAAAGGAAAAATTGGACAGTTTAAAATGTTTTAAAAGTTTACTGAGTAATCTTAGACGTAAGGTATTCGAAGTACTTTAAAGAAACTTCTCGTACTTTTTAATGGTGGATATTTACACACACACCCAAATATATATATATATATATATAAATATAGAATATAGAATATATATATATAGAAGACTTGAATAAGAATAGTAAAAAATAGGTCTACTCTGAATTAAATGTATATACATGTGGATATGTGGCCACATACTCACTCTTAACATATCTTATTTAATTTTTTTGTCCTTTAGTAGAATTTTCAGAAAATTTACACACACAAATATAAATGTATGCTTACTATTTTATAGAAAGTTTCCTTGGTTGGTTTGGGAACACTTTTTAATATTTTCTAGCTAAAATTATATTTCCTTGAATATTTCAAATTTAAATGAAATGATTATACTCTAACTTATCTTCGAGTGTATTTACAAGGATGGCGCACACATTCACGTATAAAAGTACGTGTGTGTTTTATAATTTATTGAAAATGTGTGTATTTAAAATATGTCGCAAACAAAAAGACAATTACAGGCATTACACATATCAATTAATGCTGGAAAAGTGTGTGTAAATATTTATCTTTTTGTATGTGTGTATGTGAGTATATGTATATTTAATTCCTGTTAATATGTAGATAATTTAAATACATTTGTTAGTCGCTTTCCCCAAAAGGATATTCATTATATTTAGTGAGAAGTAAATAATGTTTAGGATTAAAGTAAAAATTAAGGATAATTAAGAGAACAAATAATAAATAGATTTAATATAATCTAATATTAATGTAACAGAGGATGTTTTAATAAGAAATAAAATTTCTGTTTATAAAGCCTTGTTTTCTAAAATAAAATTATTTCTCAATACTAATATTTTTTTAGGAAAAAAAACACAACTTCGGAAATTTTGAACACTGAGTTTACAAAATGTTTTCTATAGATTTTTTTGTAGGAAAAAATTTAAGCCGAGAATTTTTTATAAAAAAATGATCTTTGTCAGAATTCAGGAAAAAATTAAATTACAAACAAAAATTAAATTTCATTCAATCGATATATTTGAAACCTAGATAAAAATCGATATTTGAAACCTAGAAAAAATGATATTTTGAAACGGAGAATGTGGTGGGGTCCCTTTAAGAAGGTATTTTGCCTACAGAAACATTTTCTTTACATTTTACATTTTATTACTTTTATTGATTAATTTAAAACTCACTTCTTCCCTCTCTCCTCAGACCGTCTATAGATAGTTAGTGAGTAGGCAATTTACAATCATCAAAGGCATATGGTTGCATGTTGTAGTATTAGATAGATGGATGTATTGGTTATTTGTCCATAACTAAACATCTGCATACCACACACACTTACATATCCTGGCACACACATGGCAAACCACAATTACTTATTCACACTTGCCAAGTTTAACATTCAAATAGCCTTAGACACAATGTATGCCTATGCAGAGGGAAGCAGAAACCCGAATACACACATAGACACACACACTGACACATTTAAACGCACTTCCTGCAATAGTAGAAGCAGCATAGTCGGGCTAGATTATCTAAAGGATATTTTACATTATATTAACAGTTTGAATCTTGCAGAATTTAATGTTTATTATTCTTAACACAAAGTTGAAGACCACACATACATAGATGAGAGATATGTATATGTGTGCACTTGTATGTATGTCCACTTTGTTACTAACATCTTTCATTAAGTATTTATTTAGTTGATGGTTAAAGAGGACACATACAAACACATCAACTCCTTGATGGTCATACCTATAGTATTTATTCTATCTATCTATGCCCTCCGATCCATTGTGTTGACATAATACGAAAGTAATTAATTTTAATTTGCTTCTTATCCAATAGGGTATCGTTAGTTAGTTGAAGGTGATGAAAAGGGTGTATTGCTAAAGATATTCCCCCTAAATAGGAATCAGTAGAAAATAGTCAGACCTCAGTTTCTGAGGTATTTTTTATATAGAAAATAATCAGAACTCTGTTTCTGAGGTATTTTTTTTTCTATTGACAAAATCAGACCTCAGATTCTGAGGTATTTTTCTATAGAAAAAAATCAGTTTCTGAGGTATTTTTTTTCTATTGAAAAAAATCAGACCTCAGTTTCTGAGGTATTTTTTTCTATAGAAAAAATAAGACCCCAGTTTCTGAGGTATTTTTTTCTATGGAACAAATCTGACCTCCGTTTCTAAGGTATTTTTTTCTATAGAAAAAAAATCAGACCTCTGTTTCTGAGGTATTTTTTTTTCTATTGGAAAAATGAAACCTCCGTTTCTGAGGTATTTTTTTCTAAGGATAAAATCAGACATCGGTTATTGAGGTATTTTTTCCACATAAAATATTTAATAACTATCGGTGACAGTCACCATCTCCCAATTGCGATAAATGAATTTTTCGCCAACACTTATTGTCACCGGAAGTAGTTTCACTACGTTTCACATATACCCTTTTCATCGGAAAAGAAAGATGATGGTGCAAAAAGGACAACAATACAATACACTCACACACATATATAAATTACAATATTCTTCCTTCCTTCCGTTCACATACAGACCAACAAAAACAAAATATAAAATCGAAATGGCAAAGTGTCAGTTTGAGTGTGTGTGTGTACTTGAGCACATTGACACATTCCCTGGTGGTTGCACACAAGGCGTATGATTAATGTGGTATTGTTCATACGCACCATGGGTTGTGTGGGGATGTGAATGAAAATGTTTTTTTTTTCTTTTTTTTAAATGGGGTCAAAGTATTTTTTGAGCATTTTTATTGAGTTTTTTGTTTTAAGAAAATTACCAAAGATTTGTCAATTTTTCTTCTAGAAGAAAATACATGTGTGGGTTCATAAATAGTTAACTATTGATAACTGTTTTATAGGATAGTAAGTTTTTACAAGAGCATATTTTTGAATATTTAAGAGGTGAATTTCCTTCATAAAAATAAAATGAAGTCAGAAATAAATATTTTCATAGATATCAAGTAAAAATAATTTGTACCTGATTCTCATAGCTAAGGCTATTTTTAAAAGTACATAATATATTTTTTCTAATTTTTATATTTTTCGAGATGAAAATATGCCTCTTCGCTCGAGGAATAGTACCTTCGAATTTACTCAAGACCTTTTTCATTTCAATTAATATTTAGCCTTCTTTAAATATTTTTATCTGGCCCTTGATAGTTCAGATTAATCACCAAAAAACCTAAATTCCACAGGAGAGCATATTTCCTTCATGATTAAAATTGTTCTATTAAGCGTTAACTGTATGAAAATTTCATTTTAAAAACAAATCGTATTTCTTGATATGTGATTTTCATTAACAAACTTATTTATGCGGCATGTTGTTTCTATGATACAGCCCGAAGTGGGGTGTCCCATAAATTTCAGCACCAGCTGGTGTTGTTTACACAGTAAAAAAATTCAATTTTAAAATCATTCAAAAAAAAAATCAATTTTAAAATCCTACCCTATCCACAACAAAAAATAAACGTGCAAAAGGCTAACACATTAACCCACATAAACATACTAAGAGAGAAGGTGGAAAGAGGGGGGAGGGACAAGAAGACAAAATGCATAAAAATATCCCTGCAGCCTGCTATCCAGTTAGCCATTATTTTGGTATTCTCCATGAGGTGATGGCATGTAGCTCGGCTCTAGCTCGAGCTCTATTTTTACACTATACGCTCTACAACAAATGAAACACTAATTGTTTGTGACATTTTTAACCCTAATGCCATTAATTATTGTCACCATAAATACTTTTTTGCCAGGCATGGTTCGTGTGTGGAGAAGTTGCTGCATGGATTACAACGATTTGGGTTTTACTCACCCAGCCGGAGTGTTGGTCTATGTGACTCCTTAAGTCCTTGTTGTTTTTACATCAGTCGCAGCCCATGGTGGCTGGAAAGTTGTTGTTACCCTTATACTCCCTAATATGACCCTTCCACCCTTGAGCAACTTCCTAAAGGGGGCATTTAATGAAACGGGTCATTCTAGGGGAGAAAATATTTTCCACATTGGTGGGGCTTTGCAACTAACAAATATTCTGAAAGAAACCTACCACAACAGGAAATTTTTAAGTTTCATTGGAATGATATATTTATTTGGTTGAATGTTCCTTGTTTTGTACTATTCCAAACTTCACAAATTAACTTGTGTACAACACGGAAACGGAAATAAACGAAAACTTCTTGAAGGGTAAAATGTATTCAAATTGTGTAGAAGGTTAAATTTATGAACTTATTTAAAGGTCAGTTACCTTTAGAAGAAAGTTAATAAAGAATGTAAAGTAAAACATTCTTTTTGAGGAAATATTCTCAAGAAACCGTTTCAGAGGAAGATTAAAGTTTGTAGAAGATAGAGAAAATCTCCTCTTCCCGAAAAATCCCGAAAAAAAATCATTTTTTGTTAGAAACAATTGCTTTTTAGTAGAACAGTTACTTCTAAGAATAAGTGCTCGGGCCTGTGGAAAGATTATGTTCTTTAGAAAAAAATTCTTGAGAAAATATCAATGACTTTTTCATTAGTGAATATATGTGGGAGCTACATCTATATCGAAACCCATTTAAAGAAAAATAGAAATAAATTGCAAAAAGTCGTGTCAATCGAAAAGAACGTATGGTTTTTAGTGCACAATGTGATTAAAATCGATTAAAAACTATATGGGAGGTATATCCAAATCTGAAACGATAAAAAAGTCAGTGCACTTCATTCTAAACTTAAAGGTTTTATTTGAAGAATATTTTTGAGGGACCCCAGCAAGGCGTGGATCTTTAAAGACAAATTTGTTAAAGAATACTTTTCAGGGACCCATAAAAGGCGGGGATTTGTTAAAGAATATTTTTAAGGGTGCCCTGCAATGCGTGGATTCTATAAAGAATATTTTTTGATGGATCCCTAAAAGTTGGGACTTTTTTAAAGAATATTTTTAAGGGTGCCCTGCAATGCGTGAATTCTTTAAAGAATATTTTTAAGGGATCCTTACAATGCATGGCTTTTTTAAGGGACCCACACAATTTTTTAAGAAATTTATTTTTCAAAGGAGTAAAGAATTGGTGTTTTTTTAACGAATACTTTTACAGTCAACAACAATCTGATTAAAATATTTACCCCCAAAATTGCTTCAATTAGTTGCCTGCCTAAAGTCCCTCCCATGATTGGTCTGCGTGCAGGATAACAACAAAAGCCAGAACAACTGCTTTAGTGGCTGTGAATTGGTTCGAATATTAAGGATAATGGAGAACGTGCTCATAAAGGTGTTATATCCCGCTGTTTACTTATTGTGGCAATTTAGGGAGCGGTGTTGGAAAAGTGCGGGTCTATTCTAGTCGTTCACACAAAGGAATCATAAAATTCAACAGCCCTAACAATTATACAGATAATAGAATTAAATTGTTAGGAAGTCAACATGATAGAAGGAGGTATGAGAGAATTCGGTTTCGGGTTGTTTAAAATAACATAAAGAATGGTAAAGAAAATAAAGACAGATAAATAATTTATTTTTCAGTTATTTAAGGAAGTGGGTAGGAAAAAATATTTGAAAAATATATTTAAATATTTCCCATATAAAAATAAAAAGCAGTTGATAAAATTACTGTTTTTATAAAAAAATATCTGATTTCCTTTTATAAAAAAATACATCAGAAATTGATATCCGATTTTTTTTTTTTAAATAACCCAGGAACTGAGGTCGGAAGTATTTCTATAAAAAATATCACAGAAACTGAGCTTCAAAAATACCTCAGAAATTGAGCATAAAATTTTCTATAGAAAAAAATACCCCAGAAACTGAGGCCAGAATTATTTCTATAAGAAATACACCAGAAACTGAGCTCCATTTTTTTCTATAAAAAATACTTTAGGAACAGTGCTCTGATATGTTTCTATTGAAAAAATGCCTCAGAAACTGAGCTCTGAGTTTTGTCTATAGAAAAAATAAATTATGTACTGATGTCGGAATTTTTCTATACATACCCTAGAAACTGAGGTGCGAATTTCTTTCTATGAAAAAAATGAGTCATACCTTATGTGCCATTTAATTTAATTAATAAATAATATATTAAATATAAATATTTTTTATAATAGTAAAAAATAACAACAAAAACAATTCACTTACTGCACTGTGCTTCATCCGATTTATCTTCACAATCCTCAGTCATATCACAACGGAAATGCGGTGGTATACAATAGGTCTTATTAAATACATATTGGCCGCAATTAATTTGACCGGCCTCACATTCAGGTGGTGCTGCAACAGGAAATGAAATTACAAGAATCGAAATGAAATTATATGGAAATGGAAAGTATTAAAAGGAAATCTCTCTCAACTTACGACACGATTGCTGTTCATCCTCGCCACCCTCACAGTCCTTTTGGTAGTTGCACACCCACAACGATGTTATGCATCTGCCATCATTGCAGCGAAACATACCGGGTGGACATGGCACATTTGGTGGCGCAAAAATACCGCCGCCAATGCTGCTGCCACCAGCAGCACCGGCACCATTGTGGCCAACACCATCACTGAAACCGATGCGTCCACCATCGGCTAAGCCACCTGAAATTAAATAAAACAGAAAAAAACAATGTGAATATGTTTTTTTTATTTTGAGAAATATTAAAAAAAACAGGGGATTTGATAAAAACAACAACAAATATTTTGTCAACTTATGTGACTGGAATTCTTACTGTATTGTTCGGTCATTAAGGGGGTTGGGTTGCTGGAAGGTTGCTGTGTGTAGTAGAGGGAAGAGATGGGGATGGAGAGTACACATACACACTCGTATAAGTCATGGGAATTTCATGGAGTGTATGCAAAACTGATTGCTTTGGTGATTTATTAAAATGTAAATCCTGACGACTGGCTAATGCCCTCGATACATAAAAACAAGACATAAAAATAACAAATAAAAATGTTCTATACAAAAAAACTTTTTTCTATAGGGAAAAATATTATCAGTGCACAGAAAATGAAAAATTGTTTGATTTAATTGACTTTTTTCTATAAAAAATAGGTGACTATAAAATAGCTGTCTATAAAAAATACCTCAGTTATCTGAGGATAAATATTTTTTGTAGTTTTTTTTTTGTTTTTTTTTTATGCAGAAAAAACTGAGGTCTGATTTTTTTATATGGAAAACAATTACCCCAATTTGTTTTATATAAAAAAATTGCCTCATAGAAGGTTCAAAGGTTTTTTCTATAGAAAAAAATACCAATTTTTTCAATACAAAAATATGTCAAAAAATGAGATCTGATATTTTCCTTAGAAAAATATCCCAGAAACCGGAATAAAAAACTATCCCAGAAACTGGGCTCCAAATATTTTTCTATAGAGAAAATACCTCTGGAACTGAGCTCTGATTTTATTTAGTAGAAAAAACATCTCAGAAATTGAGCTCTGATACCACAGAAACTGAGGTGAGATTTGTTTCTAATAAAAATATCCCAGAATATGAGTACCATTTTCTTTAGCAAAAAATAAAATACCTCAGAAATTGAGCTCTGATTTTTTTCTATAGAAAAAAATATATCAAAAACTGAGGTCTAATTTTCTTCTATAGAAAAAAAAATCAGAAACTGAGGTCGGAATTATTTCTATAAAAAATACCCGAGAAATTAAGCTCCAAAAAAATTAAAAAAAAAAATTACTGAGGTTCGATTTTTTATAGCAAAAAATAAAATACATCAGAAATTGAGCTCTGATTTTTTTCTATAGAAAAAAAATGCCTCGGAAACTGAGGTCTGATTTGTCTAAGTTGTTTTCTATAGAAAAAATATATCAGTGAAATGAAAAAAGCAAAAAAGCAAAGAAAAGCGCGATTTTCTTTCCTTAAAAAATATACCCCAGTGAAATGAGGTTCGACTTTTTTATAGAGAAAAATGTACCTCAGAGATCTGAGAACCGATTTTTTTCTGTAGAAAAAAATACCTTAGTGAACTGAGGAGTATATGGCAAAAATATCTCAGAGGTATATAAAATTGTAACTCAAATATATATGTATGTACAATTTTCCATACAAAAACATTAATGTTTTGGTGTATATATGTATTGGTAGTATTGTGTATTCCGTGTTATTGTTTAAGGACACTGTGCTTTTGCATAGTTGGATTACCATGGCTCTGTGTGCAATCTTCTCTTCAAGTGTTGCAAAAAAAAAAGAGTATTCCACTGATGGCCATAGTTTGTTATATTTTTTGGTGGTGTTATTGCAACCACACAACAACAACAGAATGAGAAGTTTTGTTTAAATTCCAAAAAAAGCCAATACATATAACGTAGAATAATAAACAAAAAATAACAAACGAACGGCGGAGACAAAACAATCACAGTTAAGTTTACAATATCACCATTACCAGCAGCAACTCCAACACCACCATAAAGTAGTTGCAGCAACAAAAACAACCTCACCATCATCAACAATAGTATTATTGCTGTAGATATGCCACAGTGGCTATATGTGCGTGTATGGGTGTGTATCTGTGTGCATTTTACAACATATCTGTTACGCTTTAAATAAAGTCATTCCATCTTCTGTGTATGTACGTTTACGAGATTTATTTATTTACACACACACATACAATTTCACATTGAACAAAGATTTGTGTGACAGTTTTCTTGTTTTTCGAATAGTTGACAGCGGGGTAGGAGGCGTAGGAATTTAACATAAAAAGACAACCGAACTTGTAAATAAAATAAAATCGATGGAAAATTCAAAAACCAAATTATATTCCTCCCTTCTCGTCTTTTGTCTTCTGTTGACAATCGTAAACAAAGCAAATTCTGTTATAGTTTTTTACGACTTCTTTTCTTTTTTGGAAAAGTTTACTTTTTGTTTTTGTTTTTCTTTACGATCTTTGCTTATTTCGGTTTTTTTTTTGTCTGGCAAATTTGTTGTCTTAGACAAAGATAACGCAATCAGTTTTTTGGTTTTCTTCTTTTTTGTGGGTTCTTTGCCAATTGAGTGAAAACAAAGTAGTTGGGAGGAAAATTGCATGAAATAAATCTTAAAATTACAAGAAGTTTTTAGTTTCTTCTTCTTATTTGTGTTAAAGAGATAATGTTGCCGATAAGTGAAGATTAAATAAAATTAGAATTAGACATGGTTGGAGAATTTCTCTTGCTTTTTAGGATTTTTTCTATGGAAAAATCTCAATACTATGTAATATTTAAAAAAAGAACAGAAAAAATCATATCTTAAATCTGTACAATTTTTTGAGGAATTTGAGTAATTACTTCAATAGTAATTCAGGCATATTTTAATACAAAGAAATCGGTATACATTGCAACTACTATGCTACGTATTGATATGGTATTGAAGTTGGAGTATATCGCCTCACGTTTTGGTATAGCCTCCATATAATGGAACCTTCTATTCAGAATCGTGAGCAAGTCTTTCAACCGAATCGGCAGTAATATATTTGGGGTTCTGAGCGACTAGGAAATCTTCCTACAATACAGTATAAATATTGGCCTAATTTTTAGGATTTTTCCGATTAAGAAAAAACTTTGCACAGAGTACTGAGTTAGGACTAGATTGATACGTGCCAAGTTTTTGAAATCGGTTCAGATTTAGATATAGCTCCCATATATAGTTTCGTCCGATTGTATTTAAATGGAACACCATACGGCCAATATTTGTCCAATTGAGACTAAATTTTGCAAAGAGTATTGAATTAGGTCTAGATTGATGTATACTAAGTTTGGTTGAAATCGAATCGGATATAGCATCCATATATATATAGCTCCCATATATAGTTTCGTCCGATTTTAGGTAAATGGTGCACCAAACTCCCAATTGAGACAAAATTTTGCACAGAGTATTGAATTAGGTGCAGACTGATATCTGCGAAGTTTTGTTAAAATCAGTTCAAATTTAGACATAGCTCCCATATATAGTTTCGTCCGATTTTTTGTGAATGATACACCAAACTCCCAATATTTTTCCGATTAAGACACAATTTTGCACAGAGTACTGCATTAGATCCAGACTGATGTCTGCGAAGTTTTTATACCCTTCACCACACTGTGGTACAGGGTATTATGTCTTTGTGCATATGTTTGTAACAGCCAAAAGGAATCGAGACAGATCCATGGTTCCTTTTGAGAATATGCATAGAATCACTTTCTGAGTCGATTTACGCATGTACGTCCGTCTGTCCGTCCGTCCATGTATTTTGTGATGAAATGGTGCACCAAAGACCCTATATATCTTTCGATTTGCACGACATTTGGCACAGCGTAATAAATTAGGTCTAGAATGATGTGTGTTAAGTTTCCTGAAAATCGGTTCATATTAGGTATAGCTCCCATATATATGTTCGTCCGATTTAATGTAAATGGTGCACCTAAGTCTCTGTGTATCCTTCGATTTGAACGAAATTTGGCACAGCGTAATGAATTAGGTATAGAATGATGTGTATTAAGTTTCCTAAACATCGGTTCAGATTTAGATATAGCTCCCTTATATAGTTTCGTCCTATTTAATGTATATGGTGCACCAAAGAACCTATATATCTTTCGATTTGCATGAAATTTGGCATAGCGTAATAAATTAGGTCTAGAATGATATGTGTTAAGTTTCCTGAAAATCGGTTCAGATTTAGATATAGCTCCCATATATATGTTCGTCCGATTTAATGTAAATGGTGCACCTAAGTCTCTATATATCCTTCGATTTGCACGAAATTTGGCACAGCGTAATGAATTAGGTCTAGAATGATGAGTAGTCAGTTTTGGGAAAATCGGTTCAGATTTAGATATAGTTCCCATATATATTTTCGTCCAAATAAGGTAAATCGTTTACCAAAACCCCTTAATATCTTCCGATTTGCACAAAATTTGGCACAGCGTAATGAATTAGGTCTAGAATGATGTGTGTTAAGTTTCCTGAAAATCGGTTCAGATTTAGATATAGCTTCTATATCTGACCAAAATGAAAAATTTAGTATCAATTGTAGAATGACATGTTTATGGATCCAATTTCATTTTACTGGTCATTTAAAAATGCGACGTCTGTTTGGATTCATCTGTTGAATATACCCAAAGTGGTAAAGGGTATCATATAGTCGGCCCGTCCGACTTTACTACTTTCCTTACTGTTTTTTTTAAATCGGTTCAGATTTATATATAGCTCCCATATATAGTTTGGTCAGATTTTTTGTAAATGATTCACCAAACTACCAATATTTGTCTGATTGAGTAAAATTTTGCATAGCGAATGCTATTGAAAAAAAACATGATGCATGATAAGGTTCGTTGAAATCGGTTCAGATTTTAAAATAGGTCTTAAATATATTATCGTTCGATTTTATGTACATGATGGTTACACGAAATTTGGCAGAGGGTATTAAATTGAATATAATGATTACAAAAAACAAATGGTGTATGCAACGGTTACTCAATTTGGTCCATATGTTTATATATAGCTTCCATACATAATTTGACTCGATTCCATACAAATGGTACACCAAAGAACCCAAGTCTGTCCGTTTGACATGCAATTTTTCAATGATTTGAGAATGGCATGTGTATGGAGTTTTCCAATTGATTCAAATATCTATCTAGATAGCACATTTAATTTCGCCCGATTTCATCTCAATGGTGCTCCAAAGATTCTATGACCGTTCTATCTACAGGATATTGTAGATAATAACATGTCATGCATGTACCCAAAGTGGTGAAGCGTATCATATGGTCGGCTCCGTCCGACTTTTGAACTTTCCTTACTGGCTTTCAATGGAAATAAATTTCTCTTGGTCGATTTTTTTTCTATTGAAAAAATTCACGAATATCTTCGATTTTTTTCTATTGAAAAAATTCACGAATTTCTTCGATAGAAAAAACCCGTGGGGTTAATAAATCTGAGCTTATTTTGCCGCAGAAAAGGGATTGTTTTTTTATAGAAAACAGTCCTCGGCACTTTTTTTTATAAAAATCGTTAATATTACTTTTTAGCGGTTTTTTTATAAAAATAAATAACTCATCACTTCAGATGGATCTGTTTATTATTTTGCTTCCTTAAAATTTAATAATGAAATCGTTAATCTTCTTTTCTGTTCTGTTCCGTTCCTTTTCTTTTTTTGTTATTATCTTAACGCCTCGTTTACAATATTGCAAAATAATGAAAACATTATTTATGTCACAAGTCGGGAAATTGTGGAAATATGGAACTGGGTGGGGAAAATCAATGTCATAAAAAGACATCATCATCGGATTTGATTGATGATACGACTAGACTAGATTTTGTATTATGTTTTTCGTTTTTTTTTTTTTTTTGAAAATAAAAAAGTAACTAAACACACAACAACAAGACATTAAATGTCATATAAATGGTCACAATGGTGACATTATTGGAAATTGGATGCTAAATTAGATTATGAGTAGATTCAAGAAAAAAATCTAATAAGAAAAATAATTTAAAAGGGAAGGCACTAATTTCAAATTTGAGGATCTTAAAATGGAGGACAGAGGAGAATTTAAAGAAGGAGCATTAATGGGAGACATGAATGAGGGACATGTTGTCTTCAATATTAAATTTTTAATAAAAAATAACTATAAATATTCTAATAAGAATTCTATATACGGCGAATGCCGAGATGTTAAAAAATACAATCCATATTTTCCATAAAAAATTTAAATGAAATTTCACCCTCAACATTAACAATATTCTTCAATCTATTTTAATGTTCAATAAATTTAATGATATTGCCATAAAAATACATTTTAGCCAAGTTGTTAATCTAATCACTACATTTCATTGTTTACCCCATACAAGAAGTCAAAAGATATACCGAAATACAAAAGTACTGGTCGTTTAGCAAAAATCATAACTCATTCACAGAAAATCAACAAAAGAAAAATAATGAACACAAAAAGAAGAAACAGACGAACGAACGAATAAAAGAAACGTTGATTGCCACAACTCAATTTAGACAATTAATCTTAGCCAGTCATAGATAGAGAGAGATACCTTTCTGTGGAAGGAACATTAACTAAAAACACACACACTTAGACTAACACACAGAGCGATAGAATAATATAAAATACAATATGCTTGGGAGCGGAAATAACGATGGGAATATGCCAAGGTTGAGAAGTGAAAAGTTGGGTGCTTTGGGTTATTGTCGGTGACTTTGTTGTGTTTTGCTTTTTGCTAAGAGCTCTTTGGAAGAAAACAAAAAAAAAAAAAAAAAAAGAACGAAAAATAAAAAACAGGAATAGCAACTCGTTAAAAAGCAAAACAAATATCTAAACACAAAAAATATGAAAAGGAAATAAAAGGAAACAGGGCATAAGCAGTCGTTTACCCACACAAAAAATAAATACTCTGAAGACAAACTAAAAAAGTTTTTTTCTTTTTTGGCTTTTGTTGTGAAATTAGACTATTCCCCTTAAAGCTATCTATCCTCTGCTATTGCAGCTACCAACATTAGGGCAGGAACAAAGTATTTAAAATGAAACGTTAAAACCCGGTTAACAAACTGCACAGAAAGTTCATAGAATTAACAATAAAACATTATTTAACTCGTAAAATAAACGCTTTAGGTGTTTTCTGCAGCATCTAAATGCCGGACTAATTGCATGGCAAAGCACATAAAAAAATAGAAAAATAATTCAGGCGGATGAGTAACTTAGGAAGTAGGGATAATATGAAGAGATGTCATTATAAAATCCTTTGAAGCATTAACAATAACAATATTTTTTCTACAGAAAAAAAAATTATATCTGTTTAAGTAAGGAATTTTTGTAAAGAAAAAATAAATTGTGAAAAGGATTAAATTGTTTTATTGAAAAAAAAAACATTCGCTACACTTTTCTACAGAAAAATATATTTTTTCTCTACACTGAGTTTTGATTTTTTTATATGAAAAAAATGTCTATGTGAACTGAAGTTGGATTTTTTTCTATAAAATATTCTAAGCTCACATATTTTGTACAGAAAGAACAAGTGGAGGGCACAAGTCAACATAAGGGAACCCCCTCTCGTATGAACTAGGATTATTGACTTCGCACAACAATTAACAAAATGGCGGAACTTTGATTTTTTTTTTGAAAAATCGCCTTTTTTTGACCACAAACTAAGTAAAAAAATAAGGAAGATCCTCACCGATTGGCTTTATCCTAGTTCAAACGATAGCTATACACTCAAAGAGAAACGTTCCAAAATTTGAAATCGGTTATTAGTTTTTGAGTTATCGTGCCCGCCATTCGCAAATACGCTGTTTGGAGAAAAACGCGTTTAAAGTTTGAGAAGCTCTCTTGCTGTCACTTGATGCTAACACAATAAATCTTCAAAAATTTTTGAGTTTTCGCTTGAAATTTATAGGGACATTCATGAATTAGTGCAGGTTCAAATTAAATAAAAAAAACAGTAAAGAAAGTAGTAAAGTCGGACGGGGCCGACTATATGATACCCTTTACCACTTTGGGTATATTCAACAGATGTATCCTAAATTTGAATACTAAATTTTTCATTTGGTCAGATATAGAAGCTATATCTAAATCTGAACCGATTTTCAGGAAACATAACACACATCATTCTAGACCTAATTCATTACGCTGTGCCAAATTTCGAGCAATTCGAGAGATATATATGGACTTTGGTGCACCATTTACATTAAATCGGACGAAAATATATATAGGAGCTATATCTAAATCTGAACCGATTAACACAAAACTAAATCTGAAACTTAACACACATGATTTTAGACCTAATTTCCAAATTTCGTGCAAATCGAAAGATATATAGGGACTTTGGTCCACCATTTACATTAAATCGGACGAAAATATATATGGGAGCTATATCTAAATCTGAACCGATTTTCAGGGAACTTAACACACATCATTCTAGACCTAATTCATTACGCTGAGCCAAATTTCGTGCAAATCGAGAGATATATATGGACTTTGGTACACCATTTACGTTAAATCGGACGAAACTATATATGGGAGCTATATCTAAATCTGAACCGATTTTCAGGGAACTTAACACACATCATTCTATACCTAATTCATTACGCTGTGCCGAATTTCGTGCAAATCTAATGATTTTCAGGGACTTTGGTGCACTATTTACATTAAATCGGGCGAAAATATATATGGGAGCTATATCTAAATCTGAACCGATTTTTCCCAATTTCAATAGGGTTCGTCCTTGGGCCAAATAAGTGGCCTATACCTAATTTCATCCTAATCGGATCATAAATGCGACCTGTACTTTGTTCACAAAAATACATGGACGGACGGACAGATGGATGGACAGCCGGACATGCGTAAATCGACTCAGAAAGTGATTCTATGCATATTCTCAAAAGGAACCATGTGTCTATCTCGATTCCTTTTACCTATTACAAACATATGCACAAAGACATAATACCCTGTACCACAGTGTGGTAAAGGGTATAAAAATTAATTTTTTTGAAACCGAGAATGGGTGGCGTCCCCTTAAGTCCTTTCGATTTTAGCATCTGGCCTTCTTCAGTAGCGGGGGTTTAGTTTTCTGTGGAAAATATTCTGTGTTCAAAAAAATTTTTGTACAAATAAAATCTTCAATAAGACAGATTTTTATACAAAAAATACTTACAATGCATTTTTTTCTATAAAAATCTGAAATACAGAATTGAAAAACTGTTTTTCTTCTGTTCTAAGGGCTGATATGTTCTATAGAAAAAGCTCCGTAGAGAGTTGACTTTTTTCATAAAAATACACAAAAATAAATTGACAGAACTGAGGATATATTCTGAGTTTGTATTTTTCAGAAATGATAATTAATTTTTCAAAAAAAAATCTGTACTCTGATCTTATTTTTTTTATATAAAGGGTCCGGAGATTTTTTTATGGAAGTAAAATATTTATACGATTTTTTAGGAGTTTCACTATCAAAAAATACCAATACCCAATACCAACAACAATAGAAAAAATCAGTCCGTCAGATTAGACCACTAGTCTAAAGATTTTATCTATGGATTATATCGCGGGAAGGAATAGTTTTTTTTTCAAAATTTGAGAATTTTTCTTTAGGGACAATTAGTCCTCCATTTTGAGGAAGTCTAAAGATTTTTGTCAATATGTGCATTTTTTTTTGCAGAAATACATAAATGCATTGTCTAAGGTCCGCAGAAGTAGCCAAGTGTGCCTGTAAAGGCTGGAAGATTTATTATAAAGGAAAAAAAATCTGTCCTCTTGTTGGAGAATTTTTTTTTTGCCCAAAAAAATCGGTCGGAAACTTTTGAAGGATTTGCGATATTTTAGAAAATCTATAAAATATGTTCACCAGTCTGCCTTGGATAATTAGGTAATATGATTGGACGATTTTGTTTTCTTCAGAATATAAAATAACAATGCTTAGCTAGGAGAACTTTTAGGAATAATCAGTTAAAAACGTTTCTCAGCCCGAAGAAATGATTTTTTTTTAAAATAGTACGATAGCGGTGAAAAACTTATTCTCCTTTTGTCTCCCTTCACACATTTACTTATATTCAATTTAAATTTTTTCACACATTTTTATATTCAATTTAAATTTTTTAAACATAATTTCTTTTTAAAGATTTTTAAATTTCAGTTTAATTGATAAAAACCCCGTTGAATAAGCTATCATTCCACATTCCGCTCTTTTTATAATTAAATTATTAAAATGCTTCTATGTTTATATTACCATGGGTTGTATGCGAAACGTAGAAAAATTCTGTGGTACTTATGTTTGTAAACAAAAATAGCAAATGTAATGCAGATAGCACGAAATAATGGGGTGTAACGATTAAAGGGAAAGAAAACGAATGACCAAATTTTAATAAGTGTCAACAAGTGCTGCTAAATTACGATTTTGGATAGTTTTGAAGTTATTTATTTGCTGGTATTATTTTTTAAAAGCACAAAAGTATGTATATTACTTATCAAGGAAAGTAGTAAAAAAGGAAATATGGTGACGTATACGTGATGACGTATCGCATACGCTGAGAACATGTTGGTAGCGTATACGTGTTGGCATTACTTATATGTCATATGGGTCTAAAATATTTTGCACAGATTATGGAAGCCACAATTCAAAATTTTTATAGAATTACGGAAAATTAAGTTGTCGTTTAGATCGTTGAATATTGTTGAAATTTCAACAATTGTTTATTGGTTGCATATTCAATTCAAAATTGCCATAATTGAACTTCTTCTCCAAACAAATTGGCCTGTCAGGTTTTTATTTTTTTCTGTTCTGTATGAACCTGCTCAACCTAATATTCTATTATGTTATGTGCAATATAATATACATATTTCACATTGTGTACATGAAGATATAAAGTATTGTATGAATTACGACTATAGCTGCCAAAGCAACCAACCAACCAACCAGCCAGCCATCAAGCCAACGAACCAGCCAGCCAACCAACCAACCACCCATACCGGCAATGCGTAATAAAAATTTCACGGAGGTTTTGCTTTATAAATGAGTTATCCCAAAGGATGTTGGTTAATAATTGTGTGAGTGTGTGTGTGTCAGAGAACGTTAATGATAACATGGATAAAACAGTGGGTATTGTGTTAATACTTGAAACATGATAAGATCACATTTCAAGCAGGAAGTGTGTGGTGAAAAAATCTGAAGAAAAAAATATATTTTTGAGTTACATAACCTTTTCATTGGTGCCATAAATTTGTAATTTAATTTGGTGTAAATTTTCGTAGTAATATATAATTTTAACTCCGCCACTGTTATTATTATTTTTTTTGGAAATGCAAAAATTCTACATGTCTTCCTTTAAGCCATTTCGATGTTTATTTTTTTCCCTTTACATCTGTCTGCTGGTATATAATTTCATACTGAGTTTTATTTTTCTTTCCAATGTTGATTCTTAAGAAGAAGAAACAAAAATAAACAGAAATGTAGTAGCTATCAGAATAATGGCAATCGTCTCATATTCACATAATAAAGTTGGTATATTTTTCTTGTTGTTTTTGGTGTCTGTTTACATTTGTATTTGTACTGTGTTTATAAACTCATCACTGTCATTAAATGGGGTAATGTAATGAAAGAGTAATATGAAGAAAAAAAAATCATACAGGAGAATGCAAATTCAAATAACGGAAAGTAGGACGACGAAAAAACAAACAATGGCGTCATAATAATAATAGACCCCAAAGACAAATTAAATCAAGTATACCCATATGACCCCCGTGGTTTTGATGCGGACGTGTGTAATTTCATTTTAAATGTAAGTGTGTGTGTTGTAAATTGTAGGAATATTATTTTTATTGTTTTTGTTATAAAATATAATTATTCACTGGTGAATAAAATTGTTTGTAATTCCTTTTTTTTCTAAATGAACATTTGTTTCTATTTTAATTAACCATAAAAATATTAAACAAGAAAATTTGATGGTGGCGTATAAGTGGTAATATAACTCATACGCACAGCAAATATGATGGCGTATACATATCGACATTACTTATACGTCATATGAGCCTTATTAAATTAAGGATAAATTACTATTTATGTTTATAAAATTTATAAGTATGAATTAAATAATAAGTCTTATCGTTTTGTAGTCCTAAAATACTAGGAAATATTTCAACGATTCTTCACTAGTTATGGAGACATTTTTATCCAATCTAATATATATACGAAAAAAATCTAATTAATTTGACTGAAGAAAATTTTATTTTTTTAGGTCCACAATTTAGTCAAAATTTCAAATAATAATATATTAGATTGGTCGTCGAAATTTGGAGAAATGATCGAAGTTGACCGGATAAATGATCGAAGTTACGACTGCTAGTAACATCGTTCAGGAGCTAAAAATTGACTGTTTTAAACCATTTACACAAAGCTGGATTCAAAAAGAAGCTCGATGTTTGGATGCCACACCAATTAACAGAAAAAAGGATGGCTCGAATTTCCATCTGCGAAGCCTTGATCAAACGGAATGAATGATAAGAAATGGATCACATACGATAACTCTGTGCGAAAATGATCGTAGTTAAAGAACGGTGAGTCACCTCAAACGATGGCCAAACCAGGACTAACGGCCAGGAATTTTCTTCTATGCATTTGGTGGGACTGTAAGGGGATTATTTACTATGAGTTGCTTCCATTTAATCAAACGCTAAATTCTCATCTCTACTGTCAACAACTGGACCGTTTAAAGATAGCAATTGACCATAAACGACCAGAATTGGCCAACAGGAGAGGTGTCGTGTTCCACCAGGACAACGCTAGGCCACACACATCTACGGTGACTCGCTAGAAGCGATTATCATCTTTTTCTTGCATTGCTAAATTTCTTTAATGATAAAAAATTGGTATCTGGGGTGGATTGTGAAAATCGACTACGGGAGTTTTTATACCCTTCACCACACTGTGGTACAGGGTATTATGTCTTTGTGCATATGTTTGTAACAGACAAAAGGAAACGAGATAGACACAGGGTTCCTTTTGAGAATATGCATAGAATCACTTTTTAAGTCGATTTATGCATGTCCGTCCGTCCGTCCGTCCGTCTGTCCGTCTGTTGGTGTTAAATTGTAAACAAAGTACAGGTCGCATTTATGATCCGAATTGGATGAAATTTGGCATAGGTCACTTATTCGGCCCAAGGACGAACCCTATTGATATTGGGAAAAATCGGTTCAGATTTAGATATAGCTCCCATATATATATTTAACCGATTTAATGTAAACGGTCCCTATATATCTTTCGTCCGATTTCATGTAAATGGTGCCCAAAGTCCCTATATATCATTCGATTTGCACGAAATTCGGCACAACGTACTGAACTAAGCCTAGTTTGATGTCTGCCAAGTTTCGAGAAAATCGGCCCAGATTTAGATATAGCTCCCATATATAGTTTCGTCCGATTTCATGTATATGGTGCCCCAAAGTCCCTATATATCCTTCGATTTCCAGGAAATTTGGCATAACGTACTGAATTGAGCTTAGAGTGATGTCTGCCAAGTTTCGAGAAAATCGGCCCAGATTTCTAAATAGCTCCCACATATATAGCTCACATATTTTAAGTAATTGACGCAATTGAGAGTAAGACTTCTAAGAGAGAGAGAGTCATTATAAAGTTACTTTTAAAATGACCAAAAATCTTACAACAAAACGCTACATATTTAGCCTAAATCGTAACGTAAGCATGTTAATTAAAGTCCTATAGTTCATATAAAAATAATGGATTTCTTTTTCCCCAACCTAATATAGCCAAAGACAAATTAAATCAAGTACTTTTATATCCATATTGAATTTGTTTATTGTCTTTGTTGAAAAATATAATTATTTGTCAGTGAAGAAAATTAGTTTGCTTTTCATTTTTGTCTATGGTTATTTTAATTAACCGTGAAATAGTAAACAAACAAAAAATTATAGGCAGCGTATAAGTAACAACATAATTCATACGCAAATAATATATGGCTGCGTATACGTGGTGACAATACTCATACGCCAAAAAGACCTCAACTATAAAATTAAAATAACTGAAAATTTCAAATTTTGATTGAATTTTAAATTATTTTGTTTTTGTTCCAGTTCCCCCTTCATAGTACATCTGTTGATACTAAAAATTTTACAAACATATCAACCATTCATAGAAAACAGCTCTTTCCGCCACTATTTACCTCAAGAAGATTACAGCCAGCACACTTTTGAATCTTTACAATTTTATTATGCTACGAAAATAAACATTTATAAGATATTTTTTTGTTGATTGATATTTAAAATGTTTATATTTTTTCCAGTTCTCCTTTAACATGGTCATGGTTATCTTGCAAGACCTTGCGGCAAATTGAGTTGATTCCGAAAAAGCATGGAAGAAAAAAACTAAAATATCACCCCATAAACGTGCACATCAAAAGTTGAAGCGATTGCAACCAGAACCATTAGAAGGTCATTAAAAATCCATCCGCATTGCCAAAAGCCATTATATAGTTGAAGTTGTATACAACTAGATAGCTGGAATGTGCCAACAATATTTACAATCGTCATAATAATCATTCGCATCAACGGAAACCGTTTGCAACCGGAAAATTTTGGATATGAAGTATAAATAGCGAACAAAGTTGGTGGAAAATAACTATTAAAGAATTTAGGAAACCCGTTTTTCAAGAATTACCTGGCAGAAGAATTACCTGTGTTTGTACATTTCTGTATTAAATAATATTCGAATATATAGGAGGCGTATAAGTATTGACAAGTCATATACTATTTGGGTATTTGAAACCAATTAGTAATGTCAACATTCGTATTTGGGTATTTGGGACCAATAAGTAACGACAACACTCATGCGACCCATTTTTAATTAATTGTTAATAATTAATATTTTTCGTTAATGTTAAACTGAATTTCCGGAAGCCTAAAATAATTTTAAAAAAATATCTTTTTTTTCAATTCTCAACCAGTAATTGTTTTGTGCTCTATATTAACGTTTTAATTATATATTTTCTAAATTGATAAATACTTTGTATTTGTATTTGTATTTAATCTATTTTTAATTTCCCTCGTCAGGGGAATAGTGAAAATTGTTTGGCATTTATCAGACACATGTAATTTATGTATATTATATAAATAAACTATTTTTCCAAATCATTTAATAAACGAGTAATTAAATTTTTTTGTCAGCACAACTTGACGCACATATTTAGCATTTGGTGTTGTCTGAAGCCTGACGCATCATGTATTTAAATAATTACCAACAAAATATAGACATTTTAAGCCAATGTGAATTGAATTGCATATACCATATTTAGTATCATACAAACATATGGAAACAATTTATAATTAACACTACATTGCCGAAGGCGGTCATTTTGACCGTTTTTCAATTTCAAGTACAAAAACAACTGTGTATATAATAACACAGCGTTTTAAAATTTGGTGACTTTTTTTATAATAAACGCAATTCTATGTGGTACAAAAAGTCAGCTAATTTTTAAAAAATGGTCAGTATATGCACAGTTGTTTTTGTACTTGAAATTGAAAAACGGTACTTGAACTTGAAAATGGGAACACCCTGTTGTATAAGTAATGACTATACGTATACGCCACCATTATGCCAAAAATTAACTCCCAAAAACAAAGGTAATAATTTGTTGATATGTATTAAACATTTTTCATTTATCCGAATCCGAATTGCTGACTTATTGACATACATAACAGGATGACATTTCAAAAATGTGAGCAAATTTGCTTGGGAGTATCAATAACCATAAGGAAAATCCTTTAAGCCCAAATTCTTGTACACACATTTCATGAGATAGTTGTTATATACCATATATAATGTCTAATAATTTTTATCACAGAGAAAATCCTAGAAAAATCGCTAAATTTACTGAGTAATATTTATCATATTTATTTTTACTCAAAATTGTTGCGGAATTTTTGATTTTACCCTGACCTATATATTTCCAAAATGTTGTGTGAGTTCATAAAGAAATATTTTTGTTTTTCAGAATTCTCAGTGTTTTATTGGTTCATTTATATGGTAACGAGACGTATGAGTGTTGATAGTACTCATACGCCACAATATAAATTCATCCACCTACTATTCTAACTTTGAGATAGTGAGGACCTGATCCCGATTCTAATGCCCATTTATTTTAGAATACAATTATTTATCATTTATATGGTAACGAGGCGTATGAGTGTTGATAGTACGAATACGCCACAATATCAATTCAAACACCTATTATTCTTACTTTGAGGTATTGAGGACCTGTGGATCAATTCACTATCAAATTTAATCAATTCTCAAATCGATGAAATATTATAACATCAAAATAAAAAATATTTCAATTCTGTAACAGTTTTTAACAATTGTTAAAAATGTTTTTAATAAACAACACCAAAAAATTCGAAGTTAACTTATCGACAAATATTATTCAATATTGAACATGCTTTGTTTTGTTCATAATTTTTATGTATGTTGTTTTCATAATGTTCAAAATTAAAAGCTTTTTGAAAGTTTATCGACAATTTGTCTACATTTTTACAGAATAACATTTTCGTTACTGCAAACGATTTTATGTGTAGACAAAATTCTCGATAGTCGGATCGTTATAAGTTACTGAATCGACCTACTGATCCGGATTCTAGTTCCATTTTGCGATACTATTATTTAAACTTTTGAATTTAAATCCAAATTATTTATATGTATGTGGAAATTATCCTTGTGTGAGGACCGTTCAAAAAAAGTCTATGAACAAATATTTAAAACTATGACTACGTTTGAGTTTGGTAGTACATAATCCGAACCATTGCCTTGCAAAAATGATAGTGACCATATCTGTTCAATTAAAGATTTATTGTAATCCTATGTGTACGACTTTGTTCGGACACAGGTGAGGGTTTATATTTGGTGGACAATTGTTTGGGTATTTTAAACCCTAAAATAAAATGGAGGCGTCCTGTTTTAAAATATTTTTTGGAATAATACTTTTGTCTAAAACAAAATTTGGAAAAAATAAACATTTGTATGTCAAAGACGCGTATGCCTATTGTCAATACGTATACGCTTCCATTTGTTTTCAAATAAACATTTATTCATTGTATTCGGGGAATAGTTTTCTGAGTGAATGAGAATTTATTAGATGATTTTTTACTAAACATTTTGGAAATTTATTAATACTCAATATTGGGTTTCTATAAACAGTAGAATATTTTTAGATATCGTAGTCCTCTGAATGGGTTTTTACTAAACAGTCAAAAAATTAAAAAAAAATCGAAGCAATGGCAATCAGAGATTCATTTAAATATTATGTACGAATTTCAAATGGAAATATTAAAAAGAATAATGGGGCGTATGAGTGCCGTCAGTACGTATAGGTCACCCATATACTATATTATTTAAAATTATTTAAAATTATTTATTATTCTTTAAAAATGTTATTAATTTGCAATAACTATTTATTAAAGAATTACAAAATTGTTATATAGGACGATTAAGAACCTCTAGATATTTTTGACAAATACTTTTTTACTTCTAAAGAAAAAACCTTCAGTAACTCTGGCTTAATTTTTTAAATTTTTTATTTCCAATATTTGAAAAAACTTATTTAAATACACATTATCTCAATTTAACGTTGAATTTATTTTTCTTATCTTAGAAAGATATTTTATATTAAATTCTTTTTTTATGTGCAAAATTTGTACAAGAATTGAAATTGGAGGTCGTATGAGTGTTGACAGTACGTATACGTCACCACCTTGTTATTTAAAATTATTTGGAATACAATTTCAAATTGAACAATTTTCTGTTGAAAAATGTTTAACAAGGGAAATCTTAGATTTCATTTCTGATTTCTTAAGATACAAATGTATTTTTCTTCTAATCGCATTAAAGGTTCCACAAAAATCATATTAAATCTTAATAACACCACATTTACTTATCTTTAAAGTGGTTTAATTTAAATTTCCACACACAAATTGCGACCATGCCAATTTCCACAATAGAGGCAATTTTCTCCAAAAATTACACATACAATCTGTGTAAAGAAATAATTTGTATTCTATGTATATTTCATTCTAAGAGGCATCCATTTAAATGCCACTGACAGAATAATTGCACAACATTAAGCAATGTCCTGACAACAACAGGAGCAGGAACTCCGCTCGTGCTCATGCTGTAGTAGTAGTAGTGTAACAAATCACAGATCTTTCATTCAAACAATTTAAGTACTTAGCCCAAATGTTATGGGTTTTTTTTGCATTTCACTCATTGTATTGCTATAACAAGGGGATGGAGAGAGAAAGAGGGAAGGGCATTTCAACACATACTCAAATGTAACAAATGTATGTATGTGTATGTAAAGTATCATAAATTAAATACTTGTTACACAATTTTCCAGTTTTTTTTTCTTGTGGTGCTGTTGCAACATATTATGTTGAGGAAAAGCAGCAGTGCTGGAGGTCTCTTCGTGGCTGGAAAATAACCCAGAAAATTGCAATCCAAAATGTTGAATTGTGTCATTAGAGTAGAACAAATTATATATTTGACTGAGTGAAATAATACATATGTGCCAAAACGAAAGTGTAATTGTGTGGTTTGGCAGCGAGAACTTTAAGGTCGTCTTCACAACATACAAAAATGTTGTTGATGCCTTTAAGGCGATATATTTTCCGATGCCAACTATGGAAAGTGCTATTACAAGGGTGTCAAGTTGAAATAAGAAATGAGGTCTTAATTGTGAAAATGAGACAATTAAAATGTATAGAAATTTAAAAGGTCACAATGAGACTCAAAATTAAATTTCATAAAAGTACAACCTCAATACGGGATTTTAAATACTCACTAACAGTTCGGTCTATGGTATTGTGTTAATTACCTGTAAAGAAAAAGAGAAAATATACGTTAACAAATTTTTTTTAAATTGGTTATAAATTTAATCTTAATTTTGGTTTTTTTATTTTAGTAAAAGGTATTGTGTTATTATTTGAATTCATATAAACTGAAATAGAACAGTATGGTAGAGAAAGTAGAAAATATACGTTTTACACATAGAAACATATATTTTTTTTGAGAAAATAAAAATTGAGATTTTTTTTCAACTTTTTAAATATTTTTGAAATTTATTGATACCAAATATTAATTTTATCTTTAATTTTTTACTTTATATTAGTAAAAGCGTATGAGTATTGTCAATACGTATACGCCATTTACATTTCATATTATTTGAATTTATATTGTTATAATTTATGCGGAACTCGTGAAAATAATTAACGGAAAATGTTATATTACATGTAGGTCTTCTTGTTACCTATCTTAGAATTTTAAAATGTAATATGCAAGCAAAATTAGGTTCTTGCCAAACAAACGGAGATCAAATGCGTATGAGTTTTGTCAATATATATACGCCACCTATCATCCATATTATTTTAATTTATACAAATTTGTTTTACAATTTTTTCATTATTATTATTATAATTTATGAGGAACTCGTGAAAAAATTTAGGAATATATTGAATATAACGTGTAGGTTTTCTTGTTTGCTATCTTGGAGTTTTTAAATTTCATATGAAAATAAAATTGTATTAATTATTGAAAAGGCGTATGAGTGTTGTCAATACGTATACGCCACCGGAGACCAAAATACATAACTATATGAATTTGTGATTAAATAGAAATTAGAAGACTTTTTTTATTTTCTAAGAAATAAAATAACTCTAGCTCTTTTATAACAACGTTCTGGTAATTTTTTTCTATAGAAAATAGACTTTTTTTATTTTCTAAGAAATAAAATAACTCTAGCTCTTTTATAACAACGTTCTGGTAATTTTTTTCTATAGAAAAAAACTCTAAAAATAAAATTTAAATTTCCCAACTCAAAAAAAAAATCCTCTAAAAATTCTCACGAAGGTAAAAACATTGTCTATGTCAGCTTGTATATTTTTCAGACTTCACAACATGATGCCATATTATATTTCATGTTGTCATACCAAATTTTTGTTTTGCCTGTCAGTCTACATAAAAAAATCATCTATTATTAAAAATAATTTATAGCCCAAATGGAGTTTATCCGATTAAAGGGACATCATTTTTGCATAACACAACAGACACGCCAAAAACTGAACACAGAAGCAAATCCTAACAAAAATGTTGCATAAATATTTTCTATTATTTTTTGTTATACCATCACATACATATATACATATGCCAGTTTTCTCTGCATATAAATCATAGGATAGAGATTTGGTTGATGTTGTTATTGCTGTGTCTGTTATGCGGATTTTTCTGGAGGATATGGATTTTTGAGGGAGGTTTTTCGTTTAGTTTGCATTTTTTGTGGGTTGATGATATAATACACCATTTTGGTTTGGTTGTTGATAATCAATTTAAATGAAAACAAGACGAATATTTTAGAGAGATACAAAAATATTTAAAATTTAGAATAAAATGAAGAAAAGTGGGTACTTGAGACCCACAGAGGGACTAAAAGAAGAAGACACGTGTATACTTAAAAATAAGGAAAATATTGTGGGTCGTAGAACAATTAAATATTGCCAGAGAATGTTTAAACAGATTAAAAGGGCCCAAGGTTATTTTCTTAAAAAATGCTTCTAAAAGTATTTACTACAAATTTTTCTAACAGCATTTAAAAAATTTTAAATGTAGAAAAAAAATAAATTATTGATAATAATATTCAATATTCGTCAAGAATGTCCAAATCTTCAGGCTTAGTAGCTGGCATGGATAATGTGTGAAAGTTAAAGTCGTCGCGGAAAATTTAATAAATTAATTGTTAAAACAGCGAAAAGTAGCTGAATGGTCTTTAAATGTTATTAAGTTAAATAGTTGGACATTAAATTATTGGAGTTTGCGCAGTTTTCACACGAATTATATGAATTTACACAATCTTTGAAGTGGTTGGCAGTAGAAAAAAAAAGAAATAAGGAGAAGAAGAAGAAGTAAAAAGAGAAAAATAAAAAAAAAGAAAAAAATTGAAGTTGATTGCCTGCCGTCCAAATATATACTAAACGTCACACTTGGTTGAATTGTGAATATATACCTAAGGACAGAAATTGGATCTGTATGCTGGATAATTTCTGCGTATGCCATTGATTTTTAAATATTTCTGTTGCCAGTACTGCTTTGTTGTTATTGCTGCTTTGTTGATAGCTTGTTGTTGTTGCTGTTACCATATGATTATGGCTCCCAAGAAAAAAGTATATAAGTGCCCAAAGTGCAATATCACTGTTACGGGAAACAGTATTGGTTGCTCTGTTTGTGATGATTTTTTCCATATTGCTTGCCTAAAGATTACTAAGGAGCAACATGCATTTTTGTATAAAAACAAAAATTTTTTGTTTAAATGCACAAAATGCATGAAACGTAATGGTTGCAATTCTAAAGATAGCACCGCTGCTTCTAATGTCAATGATAGCTCATCACCTTCCAATAATAATATAAATATGACAGATGAACTCCGCAAGTGCTTTTCCGATTTCAGCACATCTCTGGAGACACAGCATGAGAATTATAAAATTGAATTGAATGGGCAAATAAAGGCTTTTGAAGAAAAGATAGTACGTATTGTTGATGCTCTTCGGGAGGAAGTTAATTCCAAATTTATGAAATTGGACCAGGAACTTAAAAATTGTTATGATATGGCTAAAAGCTTAGATACATGCCGATGTAAAGAAATAAGAGATCTACATATCCAGCATGATATAATGCAAAGAAGGTTGAATAGAGCCAATGTGGTGGTTAATGGATTACCCGATGGAATTAAAGATCTCAGACAACCAATACTAAAAATTGCTTCCTTGTGTGGTTTAGATTTATGTCCCCTTGACATACAACATTGTTGCTATTTTTTAAATGGGAAATCGGTATTAATAAAATTCAACTCAATTTTTGTTCGAGATACATTAATGGCGCAATATCACAAAGGAGGCCCTCTTTATCTACGGGATGTCACTGGTGATGACGTAGGCAGCAGAGTTTTTCTAAATGACCATCTTAATTCGACTTCTTCCAAATTAATTTACCTTTGCAAGAAACTTAAATCGTTGGGCAAAATACAATATTATAAGTTATTTAATGCAGATAAACCAAAAGTGGAAGTTATTATGTTTGATGGTTCGAATAAAGAATTGGACATAGACCAATGTGCACAACTTCTGGATGAGACCGGTACACCAACACCTGTCTTGGCTAATTGATAAATATATATAGTTTATAATTAATTTTTGTCGGATAAGCTGTTTTAAATTAAAATTAAATTTCTGCGCATAGTTTTTTGTTATGAATATTGCAAGAGATAATCAATTTTTAAAATCATTATTGGAAAATCATAGAGATAATTTAAACATTGGTCATTTTAATTGCCAAAGTTTTAAAATCAATCAAAATTCATTTAAAGTTAATGAGATCAGGGATATTTTGGAAGGAAATTATTTAGATTGCGTTGGAGTTAGTGAAACATGGCTAAAACCTTACATTTCTTACAATGTTGTGGATATTCCTGGCTACGTTTGCCACAGAAGTGATAGGCCTGATGGCAGAGGTGGTGGCGTTGCCATTTATATTTCACAGAATATTAAACACAAAATTGTTTTTAAAAGCACAATGTTTGGAGTTATTGAGTGTATTTTTGCTGAATTGATTTTTGGAAGAAAAAAAGTGTTGGTTGGGACACTGTATCTTCCGCATGGAGATTTTATAGATATTGAGGAATATTTATCAGATTTACTAATAAGATATGATGATGTTGTATTAATGGGGGATTTTAATAACAATTTGTTTAACTTACAAAAATCGATTCAAGTGAGAAATATTTGCAGAAACTTAAATTTATCTGTAGTCCACAATTCAATCCCTACCCATTATGATATTGCGCATAAGTCTACATCGCTTATTGATTTTTTTCTATTATCCTCTATAGATAAACTTCGATTTTCTAACCAATTTCAGTGTCCAGGCATTTCCCACCATTCCTTTATATTTGTCTCATTACGCATATCCAAAGGTACATCCTCATTATTTTATGAGTATGTGGACTATAATGCATTAACTTCTGATGAGGTGGGACAAGCCCTAGCGGCTTGTAATTTTTCGAATATGTATTCAACGAACAATGTCGATATGCAGTTGGATATATTCTATACGAATTTGTTTTCTGTGCAATCTGTTTTTCCAATTCACAGACGTAAAATTAATTTTGAGCGGAAAGATACTTGGTTCAATGATCCAGAAATTAAGTATAGATTGTCTCTTAGGAACCTTGCCTGGAACAATTATAAGCTCTATCCTACGCCTTTTAATTGGAGAATTTATTGTAGGTCTAGAAATAAAGCTAAGCGGGTCATAAGATTAATAAAAGCACAAGTACATTCACAACTTTTTGAAGGGAAAACATCTGCGGAAATGTGGGGATTATTAAAACAACATGGCTTAGGTAAAGAAAAGGATGTAATTGATGTTGATGTAAATGAACTAAATGAGTCTTTTCAATCATTCCAGAATATCGATGGTGGATGTCTTCAAGCTTACTCTGATCTCGTAGGCACATTTTCGTTTCGGTCTGTAGGTATAAATGATATAAGGAATGCCTTTTCTCTTATTAAATCCAAAGCAGTGGGATCAGATGGTCTTGCTTTAAAATTTTTAAAGATTGTTTGGCCTTTTGTTGAATTTCACATCAAACATCTCGTGAACACAATCTTAATGACATCCATGTATCCATCATTATGGAAAATAGGCAGGATTGTACCAATTCGTAAGCATGATGCTACCGACTCTTACAGACCCATTTCTATGATGCCGATTCTCTCCAAAATGCTTGAATACCTTATGAAATCACAAATTCTTGAACACCTCAATTCGTCGCTTCTACTTCATGATTCTCAACTAGGTTTCAGGCGTAATCGAAGTACAACTTCCCTACTTATTGGTCTGACGGATCATATTCGTAGTATTGTTAGCCACCGTGGATGCTGTGTTCTGTTGTCGCTAGATATGGAGAAAGCATTTGACAGAATTGAACACTCGGCCATAGTTAATAAGTTGCATTCAACTTTTCAATTTTCTAAATCGGCCTGTCATCTAATGAACTCATACCTTACAAATAGATATCAATATGTTGCCTGCAATGGAAATTTTTCTGATCTTTTGCCAGTTTTTAGTGGTGTACCTCAAGGGTCGGTACTTGGACCGCTTATTTTTATAATGTTTATAAATGACCTCTTTCCTTTAATTTCCAGCTCAAATTGTTTACCATTTGTATACGCTGATGACATACAGCTCCTACTCAAATCTGATTTGGGTTATTCTGATGTTTTGCAATGTGTCATTGACTCATCTATGTGCATTCTATCCCGTTGGCTACAAGACAATAAATTGACCATTAATACAACAAAAACTAAGGCAATGAAATTTGGATTAAAAAATGGTGAAGATTTATTAATCAAATTTGATTACATTGATATTGAATTTGTTGACAGTATAAAATGTCTGGGTTTAACTATTGACAGGCATCTTAACTTTGAAGATCATATTAACTCTTTAATATCAAAGATTAATTTTGTTCTGAGAAAACTATATAATGTGGAATTGAATTTGCCTCTTAGTATTAGATTAAAGATTGCACATGCGCTTATAATGCCAATTTTAATTTATTGTGTGGAAATATATTCAGGAACCATCGGGACATTTATGAAGAAAATACGCCTTGTTTTTAATAGAGTGATAAGATACATATATGGTTTGAATATCAGACAACATGTTTCAAATTATGTAATACAATTTTTGGGTTGCAATTTTCGTCAATTTATAAATCTACGAATTATAATTCATTTTTATAAGATTATTAAAATACAGTGTCCACAATTTCTTGTGAATTTTTTTAATTTCTCTAGGTCCACAAGAAATCCCCAACTTATTTTTCCACAATTAACTCCAATTTTGGAACGTTCATATTGCACTAGGGTTGCTAGGGTATATAATTCATTACCACTTTTTTTGCGAACGTTCAATTTATCCCAATACTCATATCGCAATAAACTCTTACAATATCTTCAATCGCTTGAATAAAAGGCTACAATTAAGCCTTTTTTGCTTTTCCCTGGTTTTAGCCATTATTAAATATGTTAATTAAATTCAATATTGTATTGATTAATAATAAAAAATAACAATAATATTTTCCTTCTAAATCTATCCTTTATTTTTTTGGCCATTTTGAGTTATTTTCATACAATTTAATTTGTTTATTTTGAGTAGTTGAATACTGAAGATAAATTTCTGTAATTACTTAATATTTTACTTTAATGTTTTTGTAAATCAATTCAGAGTAGTTCTTATTCAAATGATTTTTTTCTATTACTTTTAATGAATATTTATGGAGCTTGAACAAATGTAACATGAAAAGAAATACTAGTGTTTAAAATTTATATTTTTAATTTGATCTAAGTTTATTTTGTAGTATACTGGCCATATAAGGCTTTTTGGCTTGGCTTTGAAATGAATAAATAAATAATAATAATAATAATATGAAAAATAGTTTTATTGCAAATATCCCACAAATCCAATACAAAATATGAATAATAAATCATTGAGGCAATCAATTTATTACGTTGATCCTTGAAAACCATTTTCTTTGACACAGTGTCACTTGAAAATCCATTTTCTTGTTTTAAAATAGACAAATTTGATAAATGCCTTATAACTCATCCATTTCCAATCATTTCTAATATTTGTAATGGAATTTAGCACCATGTGTTCTCCACGCTGCCTTTAACATTAAATACAAATACAAGACAGACGGGAAAAGAAATTGACAGCCATCATCAACATAATCGACACCTAGCCAGCCAGCAAGTGATGTGTCCCTATTCCTCATTGCCATCAAAAATGATAGCCTTTGTTCATGTGTCACACACATACACACATTTAATTTAATTAGATATTACAGTCACGTCTGACAATTGTAATGCTGCTGATTATATTGCGTACATATGTTTTCTTTTTGTTTTCCACCATCACCCCCTCCTCCCGTTGAGGGGATTTCCTTTACGGGATAATGTTCGAAATACAATTTACAAGCAAATACGTTAATATAAGAGACAACCAACAACAACAACATAAACAATATAATCTATTCAGTTTAGAAATATGTTGAAAACGTGCTTGAAATTGTGAATAGGGGTGTTGTAAGTGTTATATAATTGGTAATGAGTGTATATTTATATATTTGCAGGAAAGTTTCAAAATTGCCATTGTATTTCAGGTGTTTTAAATATTGCCTCCAAATTTTTATTAGGGAAATAGAAAATTCACAAGAGTAAGAGTACGTCATATTTTCAGTATTTAGGGGGAACATGATAATAAATATTGCATACTTTTAGGAGCTGGACTTAATGCCTTCTATTGCATATCACACAATAAAATCCCATTAAATATTAAAAATATTATAATAATTTAATCAAGCTAAGGAAAATAAAATAATTTCTTAAACTAAAAATTTTTAAGCGTGAATTTTTTGAAACATTTTTTAAAGGTGTGAATTTTTTAAAGGATATATTTGTAAAGGTTCACCAAGCCTCGTTTTTTTAAATATTTTTTAATGGTCTTCTTTCGCTTGGATTTGGTAGAGCATATTTTGTTAAGGTTCTCCAATGTCTTGAAAACCTCCTTCTTACTAACGAAAATTCTTCAAGATCAATTTCATAAGCCATTTTTCTTCAGGGGCCTATCATTTTTTTCTCAATATTCAGAAGCCATAAGGCGTGGATTTTTGTAAAGGAATTTTTCTACAATATTCAGAAGCCACAAGGCGTGGATTTTTTTAAAGGAATTTTTCTACAATATTCAGAGGCCACAAGGCGTGGATTTTTTAAAGGAATTTTTCTCTAATATTCAGAGGCCACAAGGCGTGGATTTTTGTAAAGGAATTTTTCTACAATATTCAGAAGCCACAAGGCGTGGATTTTTTTAAAGGAATTTTTCTACAATATTCAGAGGCCACAAGGCGTGGATTTTTTAAAGGAATTTTTCTCTAATATTCAGAGGCCACAAGGCGTGGATTTTTTTAAAGGAATTTTTCTACAATATTCAGAGGCCACAAGGCGTGGATTTTTTTAAAGGAATTTTTCTACAATATTCAGAGGCCACAAGGCGTGGATTTTTTTAAAGGAATTTTTCTACAATATTCAGAGGCCACAAGGCGTGGATTTTTTTAAAGGAATTTTTCTACAATATTCAGAGGCCACAAGGCGTGAATTTTTTAAGGACATTTTTTTACAATATTCAGAGGCCACAAGGCGTGAATTTTTTAAGGACATTTTTTTACAATATTCAGAGGCCACAAGGCGTGAATTTTTTTAAAGGAATTTTTCTACAATATTCAGAGGCCACAAGGCGTGGATTTTTTTAAAGGAATTTTTCTACAATATTCAGAGGCCACAATATTCATGGACCCTCAATTTTTTAAGGACATTTTTTTACAAAATTCAGAGGCCACAATATTCATGGACCCTCAAAAGCGAAAATGTTTTTAAGAATATTTTTTGAAGGGCCCTTCAATGGCTGGATTCTGTAATAATAAAAAAATATTTCCTACATTTAGGTGCTACTATTAAACACTTGTATTGCATATCCTTACCACAACAACTAACCATGCATAATACATTCAGTTATGGTTTCAATTTCCCACACGTGCGTGTATGTGTGGTCATTTCGTCCTTGGTGTGGGTGTTATTGCTAGCTATCTAAGGATTACTGGACCATACATATATCATCACTAATATTAACGCATTTACAGATGTTCATAATTCGATTCTTTATGCGTTCTCTGTATTGCCCGAGGGCCGTAATAAAGAATTATGGCTATGGAGGTTTAAAGCAATTAAAAGACCAATGGTTGTGGTTCGTAGAACTTGAATTACAGATTTCCAAAGAATCTCTAAATAGAGTAAATGATATTTTCAGCGAAATATGAAATCTTGATCAGTATTTAATTTGAAATTAAATATACTGACTTTGGTGATTTAAAATCGAATCGAACTAATTAAAAAAATAAGGAATTTTAATTTTTATAATTTTTTAGCCTAATAAATAATCCAAAAAAAAGATTTAATTAATTTAAGTTTTTTTTCCGAATGTTGCCATTAATTAAAGAAATTCAATAATGCCAGTTTTTCCACACATTTATCATTGTATAACATTAAAATAAATTTATTGCGAATTGTGTTTTGGAATTAGAAAATTTCAGAAAAAAATAATGTACACAATTTTTAACTAAAATTGCCATTAGCGGAGTAAATAAAATGTTATTTTACCTTTGTATTGTTTTTTCTTTAGTAAACGTTTTGTTTTTGGACAGCTATACACAACCAAATTTGTAATTTATGGCAAAAAAGAGAAACAGTTTTGAGTTGTTTTCAAATAAACGTTTTAGCTATTGTTATTTGGATCCCAACCCACCATTTGGGTGTTGGTCTTGTTGGCGGTGTTGGTGGTGGTTGTTGTTGCACCAAAACGAAAAATCAAAATATGGTCAATATTTTAGTTACATGAAATATTTATAAATTCCAATGTTCGTTTCTATTGTCGTTATGGTCAAATGGCTGTATATATTGCAGCAAGAAAGATAATTTTTTTTGAAATGAAAATAGAAAAATAAATAAAAAATTCGGAATACTATGACAATATACACGAATACAAGCCACAAAGCATAACCGTTTGGTGTACACTTTTTTTTGGAGAAAATAAATAAAAACAAAATGAAACGAAAAATTTTTTAGATATTGAAATAAAATATATTTTAAAAATGTCTTAAAAGCATCCAATTTTTAAAGAATATTTTTTAGTGAACATGTAAATAATATTACTTATGAAAAATATTATTTGTAAGGCAAATACAACACATGGAACTAATCAGCTAACTATGTTAATATTTACCAGTAAGGAAATATCAAAAGTCGGACGGAGCCGACCATAAGATACCCTTCACCCCTTTGGGTACATACAAGAGATGATAATGTACATAGCATTTTTGGAAGACCATTGAAATGGAATCGGGAAGAACAAATTGTGATCTACATAGATATTTGAACCAATAAAAATAACCATACATTATAACCATCATGTCAATCGGGCAGACTTGGATTTTTCGGTGTTAATTTTGTATGAAATCCATCAAAATTATGTATAGGAGATATATCAAACTGGATTTAAGTCAGTACGCCTTGCAAATCGGATAAACATTTCGAGTTTGGTGCACCATTTACATAAAATCGGATGAATGAGCTATATCTAAATCAGAACAGATTTCAATAAAACTTCACAGACGTCAAACTAAACTTAATACAGTACGGTGTGCAATATTTTGTCTCAATCGGGCAAATATTTTTCGTTTGGTGCATCATTTACCTAAAATCGGAAGAAACTATATATGAGCTATATCTAAATCCGATTTCAACAAAACTTCACAGACGTCAAACTGGATTAAATTCAGTACGCTTTGCAAAGTTTTGACTTAATCGGGCAAACCTTCGGAGGTTGGTGTACCATTTACCTAAAATCGGACGAAACTATATATATGAGCTATATCTAAATCAGAACCGATTTCAAAAAAACTTCACAGACGTCAAACTGGATTAAATTCAGTACGCTGTGCAAAATTTTGACTTCATCGGGCAAACCTTCGGAGGTTGGTGTACCATTTACATAAAATCGGAGGAAACTATATATGTGAGCTATATCTAAATCTGGACCGATTTAAACAAAACTGGACCGATTTAAACAAAACTTCACATACATCAAACTGTAATTAATTCAGTACGCTGTGCAAAATTCCATCTCAATCGGTCAAATGTTTTTGAGTTTGGTGCACCATTGAAATAAAATCGAACGAAAATATATATGGAAGCTATATCTAAATTTGAACTGATTTTTCACGCATGTAATATGCCAAATTTCGAGAAAATCGAACGAGATATAAGGGACGTTGGTGATCCATTAACATAAAATCGGGCGAAAATATATATGTGGGAGCTATATCTAAATTTGAAACAATTTTCACCTCATAATGCCTCTCTCATAGAAGTCCTGCTCTCGATTTGCAAAAAACTCTAGTAGTAGATTTTCACAATCCTCCCTAGATACAAATTTTTATCATTAAAGAAATTTTGCAATGCAAGAAAAATATGATAATCGCTTGGTGCCAAGTCCGGGCTGTATGGCGGATGCATTCAACCGATCCAGTTGTTGGCAGTAAAGATCAGAAGTTAGCATTTGGCCATATGGAAGCAACTCATAATAAATAATCCCCTTCCAGTCCCACCAAATACATAACAGAACCTTCCTGATCGATAGTCCTAGTTTGGCCACCGTTTGATGTGTTTCACCGCTCTTTGACCACAATCGTTATCGCACAGGGTTATCGTATGTGATCCATTTCTCATTTCCAGTCACCATCCGTTTAGATATGGGTTTATCTCGTTCCGCTTGACCATGGCATGGCAGATGGAAATTCGATCCATCCTATTTTTTATGTTAATTTGTGTGGCGCCCAAACATAGAGCTTCTTTTTTCAATCCAGCTTAGTGTAAATGGTTTAAAAAAGTTTTATGGTCGATTTTTAGCTCCTGGGCGATGTTACGACTACTGACATGCCAATCAACTTCGATTATTTCTCCGATTTTATAGACATTTTCGACGACCGGACTAATGGATTTCTTTTTTCCCCAATCTAAAATTTATTCAAGAATATTTCAAGGCTTAGCTTTAAAAATTTCAAAAGTCTTCTATGTTGTATCTTTCTTTAATTTCCCATGATTATTACAAATCCTAAAAATAGGCCAAAACGTAACGTAATTTATTTGATTTACGTGCACCCTAATTAAATATCAAGTCACGTAATTTTGAAGCATTCAACACAACTAGTATCTAATTTGTGATATCTGTTCATTGGCCCATGAGGATGAAAACAAGAAACACAAACAATGAAGGACACTCCAATGGTAATTTCATGAAGGCGAATCATCAATATCGGGTTTTTTTCATTACGGTCAATGAGTGTGCATTAAATGTTGGGAAAACAAATCAATGCCTATAAGTAGGCAACAGTGTTTGTTGTTTTTGATGTTCCAGACTGGTGTGCTATGAGTAATTTTGGAGTTTATTTACACACAAATAAAGAGGATACGATTTTCGAGAGAAAAAAGATAATAAAAACAATTAAATAAGTGTTTTTTTTTGAAACCCACAAAAGAAAAAAAAAATAAAAAAATAAGTAAAAAGAAAATTACAGCTTTTGTTTGAATATCTCCCTAAAAATATGCAAATAAATTTAAAATGAAAATTTGAATAGAAATATAGGAACCTATTTGTATATGTTAGTATATTTAAATCAAAAATTTAGGAATATCACATTTTACCACTCAATACGCAATTTGGGCTGCACACAATTTAGTTTTCAACAAGAGGATGAATAATTTAGTCAGCTATAATTTTGAGCAGACAATTGGGGAGAACGCGAAAGGGATAGGTTGCGCAGTGGAGTGAAAAGTAATTTAAATCGTTCAACAATTGAACAGTTTACTAGGCTTGGCAGGACGACAATACAATACCATAACCATCAAACCTCAAATGTGAATGTGTGTGTGCATGTCTTAAATACCCACTGCCACTTTAATGTTGATGGAGATTTTCATAATGTGGACTTCATGAAATCCATATGGATTTTTATAAACCCCACCCCCATTGCCAACCGAAACTGATTGTATAGCGAAATATGCAATTCAAAAGAAGGGGCATCTGAAGATACACACTCATATATTTATGCATATGTACACTCACATTCAGAATAACGGAAGGATATGGTGGAACTTTTGCACTTTTCGCTTAGCCATCATGGCGTTGCAGTACCGTGACGCTGCACACACAGCCATTGTCATTGCTTAAAACTATGGGAAAAGTGAATGTCCTCCGGATATGAGCAAAGTATCCATTGTGTGAATGACCAGCGAACACTTCGCTGCGTTCAAACTTTATGTGTGTGAGTGTGTGTATGTTTATTGTATATTGAAAAAGTTTGAACTGAAACAGAATTCCGATGAAAGAAATGACAGCGAAAAAAAAATGGTAGTGATTTCTACTCTATTGTCTGGACGTGGGGGCCAACGGGTACCATCACCAATTTACTGTTCTCAATTTCAATATTATTGTTTTATATATATTTTAATTGAAAAATAAGTTTTTGATTTAAGGAAGTAGGGCTAGTTTTTTTCTTGCCTTATAAAGGCGAACTTCGAGGTTTTTGTTTGTAGATTTGAAATTTTGGAAGGCCTACTCGAACGATAAACGTAGATTGTATCCGATATATAATATTTTAACATTTTTTAAGGAATAACCGAGCGTGAATTTTTAAATAATTTTTCGTTTTTTTTTTGCAAAGGAGTATCCGATCAATAGACTACTCGAACGATAAACGTAGATTGTATCCGATATATAATATTTTAACATTTTTTAAGGAATAACCGAGCGTGAATTTTTAAATAATTTTTCGTTTTTTTTTTTGCAAAGGAGTATCCGATCAATAGACATCGATTTTTTGAAAGGAAATATTTGAAATATTTTTACCAAAGGATTATCACCTGAAAGGCATGGGATTTAATAATTACATTGCCATTACCGAGTTGTAAAATTGTGAATATTTTTTCTAAAGGACTATCCGATCTTTAGGGGTTTGTTTTGTAAATACTTTTTTGCAAAGGAATATCCGATCAATAGGCATCTATTGATACCCTATAAAACTATATTGCCAGGGTATTATAGCTTTGTGCAGCCCCAAGAGTTTGTAACGCAGCGAAATATTGGTCCTAGACCCATCTTCAAATATACCGATCGTCATATCTCGACTAGCTGAGTCGATCTAGACATGTGTGTCCGTCCGTCTGTTCATTATAATTTGTAAACCCGATACAGGCCACAATTATGGACCAATCATGCATGTAGGATGGATTCTGACTCGGTTAATATTTAGGGGATGAAAAAGAAGTTCCAGTTATGGTCAAGGACAACGCCTTTAATTTTCGGTGATGACCACATACATTAGAAGGGCTGTACTGAATATTAGTGATATTCGGAAAATATTTCGGTGTAAGGAAGAGGTGCTGTGGAGCTCTAATCAAGCAAGAGGGTGCAAATATAAGGAAATATTGCCCAGGCTCGGAATTAAGAGTTCCGTGATCGTTGTGTAGGGTATCGTATGGTCGGCCCTGACCGACAATACTGCTCCGCTCACTGGTTTTAAAATATTTGACAATATTTTAAATTGACAATATTTTAAAGGGTCTAGTACAGCTATAGTTTTTATTTTTAGTTAATGTTCAAGCCTTATCCGTGCCTTATAGGGGTTATTTTAAGAACATATTTTCATAGGATTACCCGAGCTATCTATTTGTCAAAAATATTTTTTTTATGGTTGGATAAGCGGACATTTTTTTAAGAATACCATTTCATTGACAGAAAATGTCGTGGCATTGTTTTCATAATATTTTTGCAAGACACGAATTTTTTAAAAGAATATTTTTCAAGGCGAGGATTTAAAAAAATGGATTTTTGATAAGTGGATTTTTTACAAACATTTTTTAAAGGATTTTTTTGAAAAACAAAAAACAAATAGTTTTCAAGCAATTTTAAGGTATGCAATTATTTCTAATTTTTCATGGATCTTTCAAAGCCTGAATGGACTAAACGGCAAACATAATGAATGGACTTTTTAAAACATATATTTCAAGGAGCACTGAGGCATTTTTAAATATTTATTTTTCAGAGACCTTTCAAAGCCTGAAAGACCAACAGAAGCGTGAACTTTTTAAAAAACATTTGTTTAAAAACCAACGGAAGCTTGGATTTTTAAAAAAATATTTTTCGAGGATCATCATAAGCGTAGACGCTTTAAAGAATATTATTTGGGGATCACCAGAAGCGTGTACTTTTTAAGGAAATATTGTTTGGGGGATCAACAGAAGCGTGGACTTTTTTTAAAAAAAATATTTTTTTGGGCGATAAACCGAAGCGTGGACTTTAAAAAAATATTTTTTTTTTCAACTGCAGCACATTGTTTAGGATGTAGAACAAGTTTTTTTTTTTTAATACTTGAAGGTGTTTTGTTTAGGCTTTAAAAGGTATAATAATATTTTATTTTGTTTTTAGTTAATATGGGCATCATTTTCTGTACTCACTCTCATATACGTACTCTCATATTGAAATAACATTAAGTATTTACCTAAAAATAAAAAAACAGTGGATTTAATTAAAAACTCTTTAATAAATTGTATAAATAATTATTTTAATTAAATATTTTACTGAACATTTAAATTAAAAGGCCACAAATGAAAATAAACATATCAATAACAGAAAAAAAACTGATGCATACCTTTTGGATATGAAAAATTATTTTCGCACAAAAAACATTGCATATCATTAGGCTTTTTCAACATAAATGCATAGTTTTAGGATGCAAATCAATTTATGACAATTAATCAATAAATATTTTGGTATAAAAATTATTTAATATTATTTGCCTTTCCTCGTATATACCAGCAAACTGCATAATATAATTAAAGTAAAAAATGAATTCAATACAATACAAGCCCCCTTTCACATTGATGTTGGCATTTCATGAATTCGACAGAAGTCAAGGAAGTCATTTCAGTGGCCGATATTTCTTTGTTAAAAAAACAAGAAGTTATGACAATAAAATCCTTTTGCATTGTCGTTACACGGTAGTGCATGTGAGTGTATTGTTATTAAAATCTGTCGCCGTGGGTGTTCACGTTGCACGGGCAATGGGTGTCATCACCATCATACAATATCGACATTGTCAACATTGGTACCATGTATCTCGGAATGCGAATAACTATTTTTGTTTATTGTTTTCTGTGGTTCTGTGCAGCAAATTGAATGCAACCTATGAAATATTCATAATTGGTGACAAAAAGGTGTACACATCATCGGTGACTGAAGGGAGGACCCCATTTTGTGTGTGTGTCAATATACCTTTCAGTAATAAAACGAAGTGTGACACGCTTCAATGATTTTTTGTTGTTTTGACAAGATTTCAAGGTCTTAATATTTTTTCAACACAAAAACCAGCAAAGAAAGTTCAAAAGTCGGCCGAGGCCGACTATATAATACCCTTCACCACTTTAGGTATATGCAAGACATGTTAATATCTACAATATCCTGTAGATAGAACGGAATCTTTGGAGGACCATTGAGATGAAATCGGGCGAAATTAAATGTGCTATCTCGATAAATATTTGAACCAATTGAAAAACCCCATACACATACCATTCTGAAATCCACGAAAAATTGCATATAAAACGGACAGACTTGGATTTTTTGGTGTACCATTTGTATGAAATCGAGTCAAATTATGTATGGGAACTATATATAAACACATGGACCTAAATGAACATACACCATTTGTTTTTTGTAATAACTATATTCAATTAAATACCCTCTGTCAAATTTCGTGTAACCACCATTTACATAAAATCAAACCAAAATATATATAAGACCTATATCAAAATCTGAACCGATTTCAACAAACCCTATATATATATATATATATATATTATGACGAAACTATATATGGGAGCTATATCTAAATCTGAATTGATTTTAACAAAACTTCGCAGACATCAGTCTGGACCTAATTCAGAACTCTGTGCAATATTTTATCCAAATCGGACAAATATTGGGAGTTAGGTGCTTCATTCACAAAAAATCGGACGAAAATATATATGGGAGCAATATCTAAATCTACACCGATTTCAATAAAACTTCGCAGACATGTCTCAATTAGACAAATATTGGGAGTTTGGTGCATCATTCACAAAAAATCGGACGAAACTATATATGGGAGATATATCTAAACTTACACCGATTTCAGAAATACTTCGCATACATTAGTGTGGACGTAATTCAGTACTTTGTGCAAAATTTTGTCTCAATCGGACAAATATTGGGAGCTTGGTATATCATTCACCAAAAAATCGGACGAAACTATAAAGTGGAGCTATATCTAAATCTCAACCGATTTTAACAAAACTTCGCAGACATCAATCTGAATATGATTCAGTACTCTGTGCAAAATTTTGTCTCAATTGGACAAATACTGGGAGTTTGGTGCATCATTCACAAAAAATCGGACGAAACTATATATGGGAGATATATCTAAATCTACACCGATTTCAGCAAAACTTCCCAGACATCAATCTGAATATGATTCAGTACCCTGTGCAAAATTGTGTCTCAATTGGACAAATACTGGGAGTTTGGTGCATCATTCACAAAAAATCGGACGAAACTATATATGGGAGATATATCTAAACCTACAACGATTTCAACAAAACTTCGCACACATTAGTGTGGACCTAATTCAGTACTTTGTGCAAAATGTTGTCCCAATCGGACAAATATTGGGAGTTTGGTGTATCATTCACCAAAAAATCGGACGGAACTAACTAAATCTGAACCGATTTTAACTAAACTAAACATCAGTCTGGACCTAATTCATAACTTTGTGCAAATTTTGTCCCAATCGGACAAATATTGGGAGTTTGGTGTATTATTCACCAAAAAATCGAAAGAAACTATATATGGGAGCTATATCTAAATCTGAACCGATTTTAACTACACTTCGCAGACATCAGTCCGGACCTAATTCAGAACTCTGTGCAAAATGTTGTGCCAATCAGACAAATATTGGGAGTTTGGTGCATCATTCACATAAAATCGGACGAAACTATATATGGGAGCTATATCTAAATCTGAACCGATTTATTGGTTTGTCCTTGGGCTAAATAAGTGACCTGTGCCAAATTACATCCAAATCGGATTATAAATGCGACCTGTACTTTGTTAACAAAAATACATGGATGGACGGACGGACGGACATGCGTAAATCGACATAATACCCTGTACCACAGTGTGGTGAAGGGTATAATAAAAGGTTGTACACACATACGAAAGAATGGTATCTGGTAGTTTTTTTTCATTATTTTCTTATTTCTTACAATATATGTGGATATTTACTAATTTGTCTGAGGACTATCCGAGGTAAAATCGTGAATTTTACAAAATATGCGACTTGAAAAATGGGGTTTGGTTCAAGGAAAATACATATAAAGCAGCTGGGCCTTAATCATGAAATTATAAAGATATTTATTACGTACTTTTTTAGTCAAATACATTAAGATGGACTATTTTATTTTCAAGAATTTTATCGTCCATTGGCCAAGATTCATTTTGTTTAAGGATTATAGGCATCCATAGGCATGGATTTTTATAGATTATAGATCAGCCAAGAGCCAAGAAACTTTTTATAATAATTTATTTTCATAATTTTACTAGGTCATGAGACACATTACCCAAATGTAGCCAATGAAAGCAGCATATTTGTGTGAGTATGTGAATTTGTGCCCAATTAAGTATGCTATAGCTAAAATAAAAATATGCCTGATAAAATAACAATACCTTTTGTTTAGCCTCCTCTGTTGCCAAAAAATTTCTAGCGAACAAAAGAAATTGAAACCATACGATTTTTTGTATAACAATGGGGACACGAGCAAAAACTGGGTCATTCGGCAAATATAGTGCTACAAAAAAAGCTAAGCAGTTATGGGCCTAAATTAGAACATACACACACACACACACACACACCAAACGATAAAAATTGTAAACATATTTTTAAGTTGGTCAAAATTTTTTAAAGAGAATATAAATTGATTTAATTAAAATGTGAATTTTTGATGAATCTGATTGAAATGTTTTTATCGAAAACAACTGTGATTCAAGGGAAAAAAAGCCAAGCCTTAAAGTATGCAAGCCACATGTAAAATAAAGCATTGTTTTGGAGCATATATTAAAATTGTGCCTTGACCAAAATATTGTTCTTCATTTATTGCTTATAAATTCTTAATTCACCTGAATTAATTATTACATTTAAAACAAATGGCATAAACTTCATTTTTTTCTATTTTACCAAACTTTTAAAATAAATTATGAAATTGACATATCTAATAAAATATGGCATTGTTCATAATTTATGAACTTTAATATAGAATAAGAATATGTTAAAGTGTTTGCCAATAATTTTTAAGGACATAATTTATTATTTATATTTTCATTTCAAAGAAGAAAATTAATTTTGAACAAAAGAAAATTGAATTTATTTACAAATGCCTTTGACAGCAAAATTTTCCAAGATGTGCAATATTTCAAAATTTATTTACAGTAAAGGAAATTTCAATTTGATATACCTTGGCTGTGCTATCATGTAGCATACACACAAGGAAATATGATTTCCATTGCATAGTTGTAAGCATAACTCACAAACATAAATATAAGGAAATCACATTTGTTGGATCTATAAGAAATTTGTAATGTATCTTTTCTTTATAGAAAAAAATAACACCCTTCTTTCCTCTCTCCATAGTAAAGGAAATATTTTTCTCAAAAAAAAACCCTCACGCCTTTTTAAATAAATTCAATCAAGCATAAACTGCAATCTTTTGTAGTCGAAGCACACATACATCCTCACACAAAACTATTGACAATCAGAACCGGAAATGAAGTTAAAGTTATCTGCTTTGCTTGAGACGACTATTTCTGTCTTCTATGAGAAATTGTCTTTTTTTGTGCAAAGAAATCAGGTACAAGGAGAAGGAGCTGACGAAAACTAAAATCGATACTACTTTAAGCGGATAAAATGCTATTTAGGTATTTCTGTAGCAAATGATTGTAAGGAGAGAGAGAGAAAATGAAAAATGCAATGCAATTTCCCGTTATTTTCCCATAGTTGTTAACAAGAGGGGGAGATGGGAAATCAAATGGATGAATGCATTATGACAAGGAATTTAGTAAATGTAGTGTATAAGAGATGGTTGCATATTTAAGAAGCTTAAATTCAAATGATGCTGAAATAAATTAAATCGAATGCTAAATAATAGTTACAAATTTGAAAAAATACAAAATAATCTAAATATAATATTTAAAAACAATTTAAAAAAATAAAACAAAAAATATTTAGTAGTGTTGGCGGTGTATTTGAGATACCATCTGTATTTTGTTTTTGCAAACTAGTCAGGCTGAATCCTAGTGGCTTGTTAACCTAGAAGTGAGGCACCAGCGAAATTCTCATGCAGTTTATGTCGTTGGTCAGCTAAGTACTTCGCTTTGTTACAAGAGACATTTGGGTATGAAAGGTTTTTTGTATAGAAGCAATAGCTTCAGGGGAGAATATCCCAAAAAAAAAAAACTAAGGGAACTGATGAGAATCAGTGGCGTGATGCCATACATTCCCCTCTAATTTATAGTTGTTTTTTATAATAACAACAAACTGGGATTCAGCCTGACTATTTTGCAAAAAAAAAAAAAAAAATAGTTTAATATATAAAAAATTAAATTTAAAAAAATTTATAAATTCGTGAAAAAATATTTTAAATAAAATTCTTACAAAAATCAACGCCATCAATGGTTCTTAAAGGTGGACAATACATAAACTTGATCGGAACTTTAAATATTAGTCTATCCATGATTAACTGCTGCTACCAAGAGAAAACGATATACAGTACATTAAAAAAAAAAAAAAAAAAAAAAAAAAAAACCGAGACATTTTTTTCTTATAAGCGGTTTTTTCTTATATGAATATATTTTATATAACAAACTGTTTTCATTTATGGGTGAAAAATTTTCTTATATCCGTGTATTTCTTATATAAGATGTTCTTATATCCGTGGTCTACTGTACCCACCTTCCTTGACCCTCAGCTTTGAAATAGCCAAAATAGGACCTTGAACATATTGTAATTGGCGCGTGACCTTTACAAGAGGCGAAATATGGTCTTATATTAAAAATGTTCTGTAAAAAGGGTATTTAACATAAAAGTCACGGAATGACAAATTACTGTCACTCTGTTATGCGACTCGATGGGAAAATTGGGTTAGGTTTTAAAGGAGGTGGGTCGTTATATGGGGGCTAAAGATACATCGATATTTTTTTTGTTAGGAAGGTTTACCATACAATGAGAACTGCAAATATTAAATTAAAACCGACATCCAAAATATCGAATAATAGAGCAATCGTTCTTTAAGGGCTTCCAAGAAATTTGGGTCCATATATTTTTTTGAGAGCATTTCGTTTGGAACACATTAGGAGGATTTTTGAGACACAATTTTTTTTAGAATATGATTAATTGAAATTTTTGGAGACTTTCCTTTATAAAAATAGTCTTGAATGCGAATATTTCAAATGATTATTGCACGGGCTTAAGTTTAGCTCCCAAAAGTGGGCAATTAAAATAAATCCAATTTTCCGTTACAAATATGCTTTTAATATTTTTTTCTGATTTATTCAAATCAAACAAGGCATCACAGCAACTTAACTCCTACATCTACTTCAAAGATTACTATTGTACGGTAAATACTTCCATTAGCATCAATAAATATGATTTTAAGAGATTAGTAATATTTGTTTTTAGTTTTTTTGCTTGTTAAAATAAATATGACAAATGTTAAGACCTGTAAATATGGTCATACATGTGTGTGTGTCTGTAAATTGATTGGTAATCACCCCGAAAAGCTCAAATAGTTATTTGTAATTCTAATGACTTCTGTCTGACACTGCAGAGCTCTTCAAATATTGGCAAACCATAGAATATTGATATTTGAAGAATAGAATTGTTTAGGACATTGACACTAAAAATGAGAAAATATGTATAAAGAATTTATTATGAATGTGTAGCATGCTTTTAGGCACATTGGGAGCCAAGTTGTTACAGCTGTACAAATATTATTAAAATATTTGCTATTTTTTTGAGGTGCAAATTTTTAAAATATTAGAAAATAGTACAACTTGGAAAATAACTACCAATGTATCACCATTTTATCTAGACTGACCATTTTTTAAGGTTTTAATAAAAAGTATCTCCCACTGTTTAGGGACCATAATTCCCATAAGAACATGACAATATAAAGTAAATACAAAGTAGTGAACCCTAAGGTCAATGTATCAGGCACATACTTAAATATTTAAAAAATGCATATATAGTAGACCACGGATATAATAACATCTTATATAAAAAAACACGGATATAAGAAAATTTTTCAACCATAAATGAAAACAGTTTTTTATATAAAATACATTCATATAAGAAAAACCCGCTTATAAGAACAAAGTTCTCGGTTTTTTTGATGTTCTTATATCCGTGGTCTACTGTATAAAAATACATGTATATAATCTTATGTAAAAACCACCAGACACCATCCGGAAGATGGATGAGCATAGCCATAACGTATCTATATTTTCTACTACATGTAAAAACAGAATGTTTCGTCCACATGGGCATCCACACAAAAGAAAATAATGTAATCAAAACCAATAAAAATAATCGATTTTTTTTGTTCTTCTTGAAAGATCAACATCTTCTTCTGTCTTAAGAACAATAAAAACCCTTGAAGACAGCTAAGTTTGCACATCGGCTTCCCTATAGAATTTTCCAAGTAAGAAAGAATAGAAATGCTATTAAATTTTTATTATCCATAACAATCATAAAAATACCACACACGCACGCATACTTAAGTCGTATGAGTGTGTGTGGTTTAGGAGTGGCTATCACATCATTCAGTTGATAGCTGTAATGGTATACACTTACACGTATACATATAACCCTTGGAGAGATATAAACGGAAATTGAGCATACAATTGGCGTTTTTTTTTCGAAACAAAGGATGATTGTGTCTGGTGGCGACATAAAGGATTCTTAAGTTTAGACCATTACAGGATAATGCAGGTTTTTATTGATATATTGGATTTGTTTTTTTAAAAGAATGTATTGAAATGCTAATTTTGTCATTTGTGACAGTAGAAAAACATATTTTTTATGAGATTCAAAGGCAGTATAGGTAAAATAATCTAATAATCTATATATATATATATATATATACATATATATAGAGATTTTAGTATATTATATAGGGATTGAATTATTGAATTTTTAGTGCCTACTTTTAGGTGCCTTTCCTTATTTTTTTTAAATATTTCTTGAAGGACTTCCGATGAATCGGATGTATATTTTCGATTATTATTGGGAATACAATTTATCCAATCAAAATTTTCAATATTGGCTCAAGTTTTGTATTGATACTTAAAATATTCTTTACAAAAATCGAAGCCAGTAATGATCCTTCAAATTAAAAAAAGCTTATCTAAAAAACTCCTTGCACAAATATTTTAAAAGGATAAATCCTCGTTTGTGGGACTTTGAGAAAATATTCCTGTAAACATCCGTCATTACTGTCGGTCCTTGAAAAATATTTCTTTACAAATTTACGTTTTTTTGTGGTTGTTAAAAATTAAAAAAATGGTAATCCACGCTTATTGATGGTCCATGAAAAATATTTCTTTAAAAATCCACGCCTATTGATGGCCCTTGAAAAATATTTCTTTAATCCTACCCCCATTATTCAGTTACGTTTTTTCACTACCAAACATAATTAATATCGGTCCAATTTTTATCTGTCCAATTTTATTATTATAACGGAAATCCCAATTTTGGCAATATTGAGCATTAGCAAGTGACTGTAATTTGGTATTTTGGGACTTTGGAGGGTAAAACATTTTGTTACAGAACAATATAAGATCATGTTTCTACATAGCCCCATAAAAAAGTCACAGGTGCCGTATGTTCAAGGACTAAAGGAGAAAACATAAAAGGGGACTTCAGGCTTGGCATGCTAAGTTGGGTTTTTTAGAGAAGAAAATCATGAATAGAGAAGAAAATTAAGTTTGACTCTGATAATCCTTTATAAATTAACAATTTAAACAAAGCCAACATAACAGACTAGGCCTGAATCCTGCTATGCCCAACATGAGTGCCATAAGTGTGAAATTTCAGTTTCATACACAGCCAAATAACCAGGCCAGGGCTGAATCCTCCCATGTGTTTCCCCCTTAAGCCCATATTTCCGACCTGAGTGTCTTTAGAGTGAGATTTCGGTTTCTCCTTCTCTATGATAGACCCGATCGGGGGAAGGTGTTTTGAATGTCCACCTCAGGCTCCTCAAAACTTCGAACTTAACGACGTGTTTAATTTTTAAGGGTACCACACTGAGGTACAGGGTATTATGTCTTTGTGCATATGTTTGTAACAGACAAAAATAATCGAGATAGACCCATGGTTCCTTTTGAGAATATGCATAGAATCACTTTCTGAGTCGATTTATGCATGTCCGTCCGTCTGTCCATGTTAAATTGTAAACAAAGTACAGGTCGCATTTATGATCCGAATTGGTTGAAATTTGGCACAGCTGATTTGTTTGGCACAAGGACGAACCCTATTGTAATTGGGAAAAATCGGTTCAGATTTAGATATAGCTCCCATATATATTTTCGTCCGATTTAAGGTAAATTGTGTACCAAAATTTCGTGCTAATCGAAAGATATATAGGGGATCTTTCGATTAGCACGAAATTTGGCATAGCGTGCTGAATTAAGTTTAGAATGATGTGTGCAAAGTTTCATGAAAATCGGTTCAGATTTAGATATAGCTCCCATATATAGTTTCGCCCGATTTTAGGTAAATAGTCCACTAAAGTCCCAATATATCCTTCGATTTGCATGAAATTTCGCATAGCGTACTGAATTAAGTCTAGAATGATGTGTGCAAAGTTTCGTGAAAATCGGTTCAGATTTAGATATAGCTCCCATATATAGTTTCACCCGATTTTAGGTAAATAGTTCACTAAAGTCCCTATATATCATTAGAGTTGCACGAAATTTGGCACAGCGCAATGATTAAGGTCTAGAATGGTGTGTGTTAAGTGTCGTGATAATCGGTTCAGATTTAGATATAGCTCCCATATATATCTTCGTCCGATTTTATGTAATTGGTGCACAAATTCCCTATATATCTTTCGATTTGCCCGAATTTTGGTATAAGTTACTGAATTAGGTCTAGAATGATGTTCTCTAGGCCGATTGACACAACGTACTGAAATAATATAAATTAGTCTCTGGCAAGTTTTCCTGAAATCGGTTCAGATATAGACATATAACAAACACTCTACGTCTGTGAAGGGTATCATATAGTCGGCCCAGTCCGACTTTACTACTTTCCTTACTGGTTTCTTTATTAATTTTTTAAAATATTTCCTTATATATTAAAGCAATGGTTTAAGGAAATTAATAAAAAACAAAAAATGAGAATAGATCCAGCCGATTTCGTGCTAGAAAGGACAACGAAGCCCAACTTTTTTAAAAACTGTGTTTTGTAAGCGACCACTGCATGTTCCTGATTTATTGAATCATGAGAATCTCAGGTTCCTATAAAATATGAAACATTTGCGGATATTTGCCTTTATCTTGAAAAAAATCTTATCAAATACCTTCATAGTATACCACTGATGTCCTTACAAGCCACATGTACTTTAAAATCACTTTAAATATATAAAATAACATATATATGTGTGTGTGAGTCAGTTATAACAATTTAAGCAAGAACTTCAGAATGAAACAGAATACGTCGAGTGGAAACCACTATGGCGCGAACCACAACAGAGAACATCAACAACAAACACGAATAAAATGGCATCTGGAGTAGAATAAGGATATGAATGGAGATAGAGAGTGAATCTAAAGCATTTGTCTTGTTATCGTCTCATGTGGTGACGATGACGACGACGATGTGGTCTTTGGATAAAGAGGCTTATGTTTTTGTTGTTGCTACTGATGCCACTGCCACTTTTCTTCTTTACATTGTAATGCTTCTTATGTGTCTGTATGCAGTCTATTATGTTGTAGTCCGTCTCGGCGCGTTTGTCGTTTTGGATATTAATCCATGAATAAAGAGTAGAATAAAATGTGTGTATGTGTGTGTGTGTATAGCTATACATACTGGTGGATAATGGTAACCCAAAAGACTTGTAAAGTTAAAACAACATTTTTTCTCTAAATGGCATACAGAGGGTCTGCCTGTGTATTTGTTGATGGAAAAAGTTGATCTGTGAAAGAGAAAGATGGTGGATCACAAAGATACGTTCTTGGATTTAAAAGACAAAATTAAAATTTAAAAAAATCCAGGTATTTTTATGGTCGATGATTTTATTTTAATTTATATTGCCTACTTTTAGGTTCAGAATTGTAGAGAAATATATTTAAATTTATATTGCCTTCTTTTAGGTTCACCACATGTGAATTCCATGAGAGAGAGAGAGAGAGAACTGTTTCTCTTTTCCACATTTACTTATTTAATCGAACCACTTTACCTCGTTATGAATATCAAAATGTGGCCCCTATAATATTCAAAATTTTTTCCTTCGTGCTTTTTTAACAACCACACACAAACGCAATGATATGCCTGGTTTGCAAAGATATCCATGTACATGTATGTGTGTGGCTGCATGTACATAACCTGAGCTTTATTTGGTTTTTAATGCATGACTGCCTGCACAGACTTTACCATCTGCAGATAAACTAAACCATAATGCGACACAAGCACGCTGCTGAGGTCGCCGCGCATTATGTACGTGAGCAAGGAAAGTCACCAAATGAGTGAGTGAACGAGTGAGCGCGTATGTGTGTGCCAGCCAGTGAGTTATGAATGAACAGAAAATATATTAAAAGTGTCGCTGTAAATGTATTTTAACTCGTTAATAATTGCAACAAATGCAATTGACAACATAAACATCGACAGCGCGTGCCATTATGGCGGCAATATGTTCGGCAACACAAAGGCTTACACACATACATACATAATGGAGGAGATAGATGTGAATAGCAGACAACGTAAAAGAAGAAGAATCGGTGATGGTGGTGTTGGTGATAGCAGCAACAGCCACATCCGCAACATTGACAGCAATGAATGACAGTTCATACCTTTGAGGGTTAACACTCTGCACAGCAGTGCATAATTTCCTGCTAACTTATGAGATATATTTTCAAACACACATATACATAAGTGTATGTATGGATGTATTTAAGTCTGTCTGCTTGTGTTTCTTTGTACAAAAGCATGAAGGAAATTTATTATCTTTTGATAAAAATGTATAAAACACTTTACAATGAAATTGCACATTTATTTTGTTAGATGCGGAAGAGGGGTGGTTTGTTGTTTTTTATATAGTATTGGTTGTTATTTTTATTGTAAGGAGAGAAAAAAAGCAAAATATTGGGATATTATCTATGACTGCCCCAGGGGGCGTTGGACATTTTTCTATAGAAAATATTGTCCTAATGACCTCATTATTTTCCATCATTTTTTCTATTGAAAAAATTTTATATTATTTTATAGAAAAAAATTATTTTCTATTCTATATTTATTTTCTATAAAAAACATTGTCCTACGAACCGGATGATTTTTGTTTGTATAGAAAAATATCGTCCTACAGATCTGATGATTTGTTTCTATAGAAAAACATTGTCCTATGGCCTGTAGATTTTTGTCTATACAAAATAACAATCATAATTAAAGTACCTGATGATTTTTTCTTATAAAAAATAGAACTATT
>NW_026888528.1:0-9886 GCF_032173495.1 Musca vetustissima
AATTTGTAAAAAATCCACGCACCATATTAGGCCTTGACAAAATATACGCCATATACTAGGCCTTGAAAATATATTCTTAAAAAACGTTTGAATCCTTGAAACATATTCTTTAAAAAATTGACGCCTCACTTTAGGCCTTAAAAAATATTTATAAAAATCTATGCCTTGGTATTTTTTGATTTTTTGAAATATACGCCTTTAATGCACCTTGAAAAATATATTTCAAAAACTTCATATATCTACAATTCCGCCAAAAATCCACTTATGGCCATGAAAAGTATATCGACATTTGGTTATGCATTGCATATTTTTAAAGTCATAACCCTCTTTAAGTATTTGTGTTGTAAGTTCGACTTGTTTGTATGAGTAATAAAATTCCTTTGATTTTCGGTTTTTCTCAATTTTAAGTGTTTGTCTGGATAAATGCAGACATGTCGGCAATTTTTAATCATTGCGATGCAAGATGGGGAGCAACAAAGCCTATCTGGATCATATGACAAACGCAATGCTATGGGAAGCAAATGCAAACGAAATGTACACACACATCCAATACTCTTAACAGTGATATCAATGCATACGATTAGGTATACGCACTGTAAGGACACTTTGATGTCCTTATAGTGCGTTTATATGTGATTGTTACTCTGTGTTCCTATGTATACATTCATATCCTCCTTACATCCTCGACAACAATAATTCAAACCTTTGCCTTTCTTCTTCTTCTTTATTTTGCTTCGCTGTCCTTTTTACTGCCAAAACTTTAGAAAGCTTTGAATGTGACATGAAACAAACATTATCGTTTGTCTTCGTTTCGGTCCAATCATGTTTTCCTTTGGCTTTTCTTTCACTGCAGATGCTTTGAAATTTGGGAATTTTGAATACGTATTGGAATTTTAGATTTGAATTGTTGTAAGCATACGAGAATGTTTGTACTTCGTGTGAATGGGGGATGTAATACATGTTCCAAAAAGAAGTGTTTTTTGTGGTTAAAAAAACAATTCAAAGCAATTGTCAACATAAGAGTTGTAGTTGAGAAGGATTACAAAGAATTTATGAAAGCCCAATGGAGTTAGGAAGAAAAATAAACATATTTTGAATTTTTTTCATTCGTTCTATGGATCTTGGTTGTTACATTTTATGTGATCAACTTAAGACGGAATTGAAGTGACTGCGTATATACTACATGAAGGACAAGCTAAATTTACGTAATAATTAAAAAAATTAATTCGGGCGGAACTTTTATATAGGACTGCATTGAAACAAAGACATATATTAAAAAGTCGGACTATATACACTTCATTGGAATCTATGAACGTATGGGTGCATAAATGCCGATTATAAAATTAAAACACGAAATTCTTTACTTATATTGGAAGTTGTGGCAAAATTGACATACATGTGATATTTTGTTCACCATTTACATGAAATAATCGAGCAATATTTAAATCGTAACATGAACCGGTTTAAAACTCAACACCCACAATTTCTGACTCATGTTATGAAAATGCGGTTGATATATGTGGGAGCGATATATACATTTGAATCCATTCTCTGTAATTTGATCTTCTTTGTTCCAAACGAGTGGCATAAGTCATCTTGTTGGATAAATTGTTTTACAGAAGTACACGGACAGACCTGATGGACATGCGAAAGAGATTGAATTTAAGTAGAAACCAAAGGTCTTTCTTCCTTCTACACACCCTGTACCTGTACTGAATTTAATAAGGATTCAAATTAATAGGATACCTGATGATGATGTTCCATATTTTCAACTTTTTAGTAAAACTTTCCGAATCGCTCAAGAGGAAGTGGCAAATCGCCTACTACAGCCGCCAATACTTCCTATTTACCTCTCTGTCTCAATGCCTTTAAATCCTGATTCACTTCCAACCGCCTAAAGGCGGGCTTGTCGGCTACAGTGTTATAAGAAAATTCCATTTATTGAGACATTTTTCTCGAAAAATCTTGCAATATTTGGCTTTAAAAGCAATAAATGAATAATAACAATAAATGTGGCCGCGAGCTTATCATTGTAATTATTTAATTGAAAAAAATCCTGGATTTCCTATACCAGCATCATCTTCAGCTATCATTAAGTTCTTACCCCTGTTACAGGTTTTCCTTTGTCCAAATTGGCTCAACTCAAATAATATACAGTGAGTGTAATAAGTATTTTGCCTCAACACAAATTTGACAAATTTCTAATATATACGCCTAAAGCCATCATACTAAAGATGTAAAATGAATTATGTATGATAGGATATGTTTGTAGACATATTTAGATCTTATTTCTGCAAGAATCACTGCGAAAGACCTATTGGTCTCGAAGATATCGGCCAAAACCTATACCATCCCAAAAATGATTATCACAAAAAAGTATTTTGCTTTTTATTATCATTTTTGAAAAAATCATTATATATAACACGCTTTGTCTTTTTATAGTTACCATTGCGGGTAACCACATACTAAACGCAATTTGGCGGCGATTCCAATAAACCACTGCATTTTTTCGCGAATATTTTCTCACATTTACGTTCAATACATTCTCCAGCAATTTTTCATTTAATATATGGTAATTTCTCGTCCTAATCTCAAAATTAGAGTATTAGATATGGTCGTCGCGGCTTCAAAACACCCCAAATAACTTTAGAATAATAAAAAGGAGGTTTTGCAAAATATATCGCGAGGACAGGGCCCTAAAAACTATTAAAACCAAAATCCGACAAACAAATTATTAAAAAAAAATATCGCGAAATCCCATTTTTCAGACTTTGAAAACTTTATGGCCCATTAATATTGATCTAGAAACCAATATATGCGATGAAAATAGCAATAAGAAGGTCAGATTCTAAGATATGAACGGTTTTGTGGCAATAGAAATACAGCAAATTTCGAAAATAAATAGATCGACCAGTTTATTCACTGATGCATTTTATTCGCAACTGATGGTGTTAAACGGATGTAAAATATTGACTGCGTATTCGTCACCAGCTACCACAGTTTTTTAAAACGCAATACTATTTGACGAAGAATAATGTTTTCTCCCATCTTCATGTAATGCTTGTAGTTTCTGTTGCTATTTTCATCGCATATATTGGTTCCTAGATCAATATTAATGAACCATAAAGTTTACATAGTCAGAAAATGGGGTTTCGCGGTATTTTTTGTTTAATAATTTGTTTGTCGGATTTTGGTTTTAATAGTTTTTAGGGTCCTGTCCTCGCGATATATTTTGCAAAACCTCCTTCTTATTATTCTAAAGTTATTTGGGATGTTTTGAAGCCGCGACGACCATATCTAATAATCTCATTTTGAGATTAGGACGAGAAATTACCATATATTAAATGAAAAATTTGCTGGAGAGTGTATTGAACGTAAATGTGAGAAAATATTCGCGAAAAAATGCAGTGGTTTATTGGAATCGTCGCCTAATCGCTTTTAGTATGTGGTTACCCGCAATGGTAACTATAAAAAGACAAAGCGTGTATTATACAATGATTTTTTCAAAAATAATAATAAAAAGCAAAATACTTTTTTGTGATAATCATTTTTGGGTTGGTATAGATTTTTGCCGATATCTTCGAGACCAATAGGTCTTTCGCAGTGATTCTTGCAGAAATAAGACCTAATTATGTCCACAAACATATCCCATCATACATAATTCATTTTACATCTTTAGTATGCTGGCTTTAAGCGTATATATTAGAATTTTGTAAAATTTTTATTGAGGCAAAATACTTATTACACTCACTGTATGTAATTCATTCCCATATCGACATAAAACGCAATTACAACTTACCTTCTATTTCAATTGCTTGCATCCCTAAAGGTCGAATGTGCAAAGAATGTGTTTATCAAAACAAAACGAACGAACGAAGCAACGATCGAGTTAACAGCGACAGCGAAGGATGCGTCGACGACGGCGTTTATCATATAAACAACAGAAACAATGATTGCCTCTCTCTCTTTTGCTTTCTTTTTTTGTGACAAGAATCAAATACATACACAAACAGAAACACACTAATAGGCAATTGGTAATATTTTGACAATTTTATTAATATTCTATCACACATTGCAAGAAATTAACTTTGTTTTAGATTTTCTATTCATATTTGTTCACAAAATAAATATTTTCTTTTGTTAATCTAATTGTAAACACCGAACTCGCGAAACCGACAAACTATTGTTAGGGAATGACAAAGTGAACTGAGAGAAAACTATTAACAGAGATGCCTTGTTATGCTTAGAAAGTCAGTTACTACCAAGGCAGAATTAATAAGGTAGACTGATTATCACAGCTGAAAAATCAAAACCATTTTGTAACTTGAAAGCATAAGAAAAAATATATATAAGAAAATTTCTGAATTTTAAAGAGCATGTTCGGCAATAAATTTATAAACATTTTGTAAATCAATTTGTGTAAAAAATCGTCCGAATTGGTTCGTCTTTCCAAAATATTTTTGACATATCATTGTAGTACAATAGTTGTCTATTGCAATTTATTTCATGTTTTCAACTTATTTGTGTGCATCACCTATATTAAAATTAATTTATTTTCGATAAATGCTCTCAATTATTTGGGATGGGACGTTAGGGAATTGAACTACGTACAAAAGTCGGTGTTCACTCAGAAAATTTATGGAGAACTAAGAATTATTTCATAATTCAAGTTCGAATAATGCCCGTCTACATAGTACATGACATAACATAGCTGAAATAGAGATTCACCCCTAGCTAATTCTGCCAAATTGTATATAATATTGACCACATTATATAATATTTACCACTTTGATTCACTTTAAATATAAAAATGGGTAAAACCATATTGGGGAAACATTTTTCTCTCAATTTGTGACCGAACCACACATTATGTGGTAAGATAAGAATTCCTTATTTATAATTTGGTTTTGCAAATGGTATATATTGGTCCAGGTTTTGCTGTAGCCACAACATAACAGTACCCCAAATATTTGCTATTTTGCAGACTTTGAACATTTTTTAGCCAAATTGTCTGAAATGTGGTATTTTTGGGTTCTCATTGTATAACTCATTTCCGTACCAATAATTATTATAATAGTTCCGTTCCAGAACCTATAAGAATCTACTCAGTTTACACGTTTTGCAACTTTTCACTCGAAACTCTTTCCTGAACCCACAAAACTGTTAAAACGTTTAATCAAATTTAAGAGAGCACAAAACAAACTTTTTACGCGAGAAATTTGGCCAAGTAAAAATGGTTTTTCATTTCAACAACACTGCAATCATTTAGCATTGTATTTTTATTTACAGTTGTTTAATAACATATGCGCAATTTAAAAATAAAAACAAGTAAACAGGACTAGTTGTTTAATGATTAAAGGAATTCCACATTCAATTTAGGTAAATTACAATTATCAATAATTAACTATCCATCCCTGGTGTAAATAGCAACTGACATGGTAACTCTGTATTTTTTTTTTTATTTATTACTCCTTACTTACTTCATTCGGTTGTCGGGTTATTCTGTACGTGGACGTGTTTCGCGAATTCGGTAGTTTCATTATGTTTTTGTCAAAATAAAATGTTTATTCTGTTATGAACAATTGAAAATGCCAACAAATGAAAATCAGTGCAATGTGTAAAAAAATAATAAAAAATGTCAAAAATTGTCGATTGCTTTGTGTACTTTTGCTTTGTTATGATTTTTGTGTGTTTGTTGATTCCCTGTTCCCTTCAATTGTTATTGGTGTATTTGCCGTGAGAGAGTAAGTGTCGTGCACAACGTAGGGTTGTGTGTTCGCTGTCGCCATTAATTCGATCGATCATCGTCGTCGGCTGTTCGGTTTGTGTTGTTGTTACAACCTTTGGAGACTTTGTGAATGTCATCAATAGCATTTGAAGGTGAGTTGCAATTTTCTTTTGCATTATTAATTGTCGGAGATGGATGTTTGAAAGGACTTTTTTAAATCAAGAAAATAAGGTTTCAAACATAATTTGAAATTTTGACATATTTTATGGCCCAAGGTGCATTATCAACAAAAGTGCTGTAATTTGGCATTTATGGTTCGTGGATTGGTTTTTGGTACCAAAAACTTTTTCGCAGAAATTTTTCAATTGTGACGTATTTAGATCCCGCTCTATTTTCGCAATGCTTATGTTTTTTATAACTAAACCCATTTTGAGGTAAATTATCGCATGTTTGTTTTAATATAAAATAAACTTGGTTTTTAGACCCCATGTTTCTTTGGACACCTTGAAGCCTCTCAACAATAATTTCTATATTCGAACGAGCGAACATGATTCGCTAATGATATCATAATCGTAAATGTACACATATATTAAAAATATATTTGTTAAATCTGTAAACAATGATTTGTTAATGGCATACACAAAACCCAATAGCTTTCTCAAGAGGTCGCCAAACAAAATTTTTCAGGAGGAAATGATTTGACTTCCTTTAAACATAAAATCCTATTCGAGCTTTTAGGAACATTAAATAACAAGAAACTTGGATACGCCAACTTAATGCTGATGTGACAACACACTGTATGAACATAAAATTAAGTGCCATAAATGCAGTACTCATTTCGGTTGCCAACACCGCCATCACCAGCATCACTCAAAACTCCCGTATTTGGCTCATAAAAATAAAATAAAATTTAAAATTCATAATTTTATCAAAATGACTGCGAACGAAAGAAAAAATGAAGTGCACAAAATAAAAATGTCCTGCTCCACCTCGCACCATCATCCCAATTGCAGTAGCTGTTGCCACTAATAAAACCAAAATATACCGGTTGTATATGTTTTTATTATGATTCACGGTCTCCGCAAAGCAACAACAACAAAATAATATTCATTGATAAAATATTCATATATGTACGTATAATTTAATTTTACGATTATTTAAAAATTTATTAGTCCACACAGAATGTGTCGCTGAGCCAAACATTCAACATTTTGATTTAATGACAATCAACCGACGATTTGCCGAGGGAAAAGAGCAGGAAAATGGAACAAATCATTCCACAGTTAAATTGCAATCGTTAAATATGAATGGGTAAAATGAGCCATTGCTCTTGACAATTGTGAAAATTTGAAAATTTTTCAAATCCAACATATGTTTGGCGGGAAATTCAATGCACAATCTGTTGTTCGTAATTTAATTAAATACGAATCGGAAAATTTCCATTGCTTTTTTGTGCAATCGTTTTGTTTTTATTGTTATTTGCAATGATTTCTGACAAATTTAATATTATTGTCACGAATTATTGAATGAAATATGAAAAATATGAAAAAAAATCTATTTAAAAAACCACGCTTTTGGTCATTTGGTCCTGGAAAAAATCAATTTAAAAAATCCAAGCTTATTGGTCTGTCCTTGAAAAATCTATTCAAAAACTCCACGCTTATTGGTCTGTTGGTTCCTGAAAAAAATCAATTAAAAAATCAACGCTTATTGGTCATTTGGCCCTTTAAAAGTCCTATTTAAAATATCTACGCTTATTGGTACTTAAAAAATCTATTTAAAAAATCCATTCTTTTTGGTCTGTTGGTTCTAGAAAAAAACTATTTAAAAAATCACCTCTTATTGGTCTGTTGGTTCTTGAACAAATCTATTTAAAAAATCGACGCATATTGGTCTGTTGGCCCTTGAAAAAATCTATTTAAAAAATGTAAAATGTAATTTCGTCTGTTGGTCCTTGAAAAATCTATCTATCTACGCTTATTGGTCTGTTGGTTCTTGAAAAAATCGATTTAAAAAATCGACACATATTGGTCTGTTGGTCCTTGAAAAAATCTATTTTAAAAATCCGCGCTTTTTGATCTGTTGGTTCTTGAAAAAATCTATTTAAAAATCCACTCTTATTGGTCTGTTGATCCTTGAAAAAAATCTAGTTTAAAATTCACGCTTATTGTTATGTTGGTCCTTGAAAAAATCTATTTAAAAAATCCACGTTTATTAGTCTGCTGGTCCTTGAAAAAATCTATTTACAAACCCCACGCGTATTGGTCTGTTGATCTTTGAAAAAATCTATTTAAAAAATCTACGTTTATGGGACTGTTGGCCCTTGAAAAAAATCTATTTAAAAAATCCACGCTTATTGATCTGATGGTCCTTGATAAGTATATTTGAAAAGTCTTTCCTTCAAGAGTTAATTTTACCAAAGTCCTCTTCTTTTCATATTTATTCAAGTGTCCTGTTTTTGAAAATTAAGTCCTTGTAAATCATAATTCAACTCTTGCAAAACCTATGAAATATTTAACATAAGCCACCTATCATAAATAACCAAACACCCAAAAAACTGGCTCACAAGTCAAATGTTGTCGTATTCAGGTGTTCCCAACACCCCCATTTCTAATCCCTACCGCCACTAACATATTCCATATTTATGTTAAACAATGTCACAGTCAACAACAGAACAACAACTCCCACTCCCATTGACTCAAGAAAGGTGTTTCCTCCACTGTGGTGTTAACAAATTGAAATAAAATTCACGACTTCCATTAAATGTCAGACTTTCACTTTTCACAGCTTAAATTAATATGAATTATTGCTTGACGTCGAAGTCTATGCGGTGGCATTGTCACTCCTTTCCACCCATACCTAGACATTTTTCACAGAGGCAGGATGTAAAGGATAATTTAAGGTTTGTTGCCTTGGCTTCTACTTTTGTTTTATGGTAGCCTTTTGCTGCTCTGCTGGTGTCTAGTCGTTGGCCTCATTGCTGTCGTGTTCTTGTTGTAGTTGTTGTTTCCTCTTTGCTGATGACATTAACACCTTTTGTGCATAAATAAGACAATTCATAAGCGTATGTTGCACGTACGAACTCCTTAAGGTAGCTAGCTAGCTACTCCTATTTACTAGAAGGTGTTATAGAGTGGGGTGTCCTTACAAACCCAAACACTCAACCTTAAGAGTATGGTTAAAGAAAGGTGGTAGATTGCCAGGAATCAGCAGTAGAAGTCGTCGAGGAAGAAGAAAAAAGCTAATGTTTAAATTATTGTATTTTTTGTTGCTGTGTAAGATTTTTATGACAGAGACATGTTGAAGTTGTAATAAGCTCCCGACTGTAACAAGGGAGTTAGTTGTTGTATACTTGTGTTATTATTGCTGCAACGAATTGTAAAATAACTCCACATGACTTCTTAAAGGACATATACAGTGGTTTCAGAATTTAGAAGCACGGATCTCTTAAGATGATATTTTACAAATATTTTTCAAGGACTATTACAAGACGTAAATTTTTTTTAAAAGTATTTTCTTCCCAAGGACTATTACATAGCGTAGATTTTTTACTAGTATTTTTCGAGAACTATTACAAGTCGTAGATTTTTTAAATATATTTTCAAGGACTATTACAAGGCGTAGATTACAAGGACTATTACAAGGTCTACATTTGTTTTAAATTTAATTTTCAGAATGCTTAAATTTCACTGTGCGCCATCCAGACCAATAATATTCATTGTAATAGCAATCATATTTCATTACATTTTTCAATACAAGTGAGGGAAATATTGCAGAACTCTATAAAACTGCAGGTGGCAAAGTCTTGAAGTAAAGCAAAGGGAATATAACTTCATGAAAATATTTTTCTCCATCTAGTATTCTTAAAGTTAACTGTTGATTTTTTTGGAAATACTTTTCAACCCGTTTTCTTCTTTTCTTACCCTTCCAAATTATTTCTTCAAAAATTTAGTTCGCTATTGATTATTGATATAGAGCAGTCGTAATAACATTGATTTGACATTGAACCCCTTTTTTAGGTTTGTTTTGCCAACAACAAAACGGTCATCATTAATAAGTCAGAATAACATCAAAAATAACAAATAAAGCCGTTTTCCACCAACAAAACATTTTTCAATTTTTTTTCCAAAAAAAATAAAACGTTTGATTTGCTCTGTT
>NW_026888529.1:0-9922 GCF_032173495.1 Musca vetustissima
TTTGTTATTGCTTTGTTGTTGTTTTTTGTAATTAAAGAAAGTCCTTTTTTTGATGGCGGGCATGATAACTCCTCACTGGAACATCGGAATCCGAAAATTCCAACGGTGTTAGAAAGAGTACATGTCTGGCTCTGGTATGAACTAGGATTATTGACTTCGCTCTAAAATTAACAAAATGGCGGACCTTTAAAAAATATTTTTGGAAATTGCCGATTTTTGACCAAAAACCAAGTTAAAAAATAAGGAAGATATTCACCGATTGGCTTTATCCTAGTTCATACGATAGCTATACACTCACAGAGAAACGTGTAAAAATTTGGAATCGATTGGGTTATTAGTTTTTGAGTTATCGTGCCCGCCATTCGCAAAAGAGAAAAACGCGTTTAAAGTTTGAGAAGCCCTTTAGCCGTCACTTGATGCTGACACAATAAATCGGCTATATCTTCAAGAGTTCTTGAGATTTTCACTTGAAATTTTGTAGAGACATTCTTGAATTAGTGTAGAATCGAATTAAATCAAAAAAAATTTGACCCCGAGAATGGGAATATTGTATTTGTAAATGTAGTTCAAAGTCATTTAATGCGATAAATCCATAGCGCTGATCTGTGTTGGAAGAAAAAAAGAAACAGTCGACAAAACTTCAAATAGTAAAAACCTTTGCAATCTCACGTACATTGTACAAACATTTGAATAAAAATTACGTGCAAAAAGATACAGACAGACATACAATGAGAGATAAAGAGAAACAAAATATATTTCAAAGGCTGTATATATTTGGGTAGAATGAAGGAATTGTAAAAAATAAGGATTTAGACACAATATCCAACCGAAAGGACTTTAATTCTGGAGATCCAAATATGAGTAAGGTGACTCCCTATTTTCGGTATACCTGGGCACATTTGTCCTTAATTGTCTATCTTTCGATATAGACCCCATATTAAGATCATAGATCGTTCTTTCGGTATTCTGAAGGTTTTTCCTGCCTTTTCACACCGAAGAGGATGTAATCAGGCATTCCGGGTTCTGGGTAAACTCCTGAGTAACGTTCTGTCTCATTTTTTGTATTTTAAAAGTCTAAGCCGGATTTTTCAAACAGTGACAGTAAGTTGACATTTTAGTTTTTCAAAATATCACAATAATATTTCTGAAAGGTCATAGATAGGAAGGTCTTCGAAGATAAGACTGTCTAAACAAAACACAAACGAATCTCTGGAGCATTTTCACGAGCCATGCGCACGCCTATTAAAACTCCCTGATCTCAGATTATCTATATAGATTCCTTGAACCTTCGATCATCTATATAAACTCCCTGGACATCTATTTCCCAGAGAAAGATCGCTCTATAAAAGTTGTATACGTATTTTTCTGCAAAGTAGCTGAAATTTGGCATTCCGCATCCCTGGAAAAACATCAACTATATCTTGTGTGTCAGTTCGCCTATAAAGACTCCGTTGAGCTAGTCTCTAAAGCCTACTTAAGCTTCAGCTAGAATCTAAAGACTGACTGAGCTTCAGCTCGTCTATAAAATCTCCCTGGGCTACAGCTCGCCTACAAAGACTCCCTGAGCTTCAGTGAGTGTATAAAGACAGCCTGAGCTTTAGCTCGTCCATAAAACTCAGGTCGCCCTGAGCATCAGTTCACCTATAAAGACTCCATGAGCTTCAGAGTGCCTATAAAGACTCCCTGAGCTTCAATTCGTCTATGAGGACTCCCTAAGCTTCAACTCGTCTATAAAGACTCCCTGAGCATCAGCTCGTCTATATAGACTCCCGGAGCTTCAACTCGTCTTTAAAAACTCCCTCAACTTCAACTCTATAAAACTTCCCTGAGCTTCAGATCATCTATAAAGACGCCTTGAACTTCAGCTCGCCTTTGAAGATTCGCAGAGCTTCAGCACGTCTATAAATATTCACTGAGCTTCAGTTCGCTTATAAAGACACTCTGAGCTCCAGTTTGTTTATAAAGACTCTCAGAGCTTCAGCACGTCTATAAAGATCAGGTAGTCTTTATAGACGAGCTGAAGCTTGCCTATAAAGACTACCTACGTTTCAGTCGTCTCTAAAGATTCCCTAAGCTTCAGCTCGCGTATGAAGACTCCCTCACTTTTAGCACGACTATAAAGACTCCCTGAGCTTCAGCCCGTTTATAAAGACTCTTTGAGCTTCACCTGGGCTTCAGCGTGCATAAAAAGTCTTCCTGAGCGTCTTCTTCCCTATAAAGTCTCCCCGATGCTCAGGGAGTCTTTGTAGGCCCGTTCATACGAAGTCTCTGAGCATCAGCTCTTTTATTAGGATTCTCTATCTGTGATTAAAAATAAGGAGATTTTCTATTGGAGTAGAATAACATAAAAATTTGTTATTCACGACCATTTTCCCGAGATAAGTGCATGTCATTGCGGATGCCAGGCTGCTGGTGGTGGTACACATCATGGCGGCACGTCATTCTTTGACTCAGTCACTCATTCGCTCAGCTGCTGGTACATTTTACAAGGTTGAAAAGTGGTACGGTGTTGTTTTCTTCTCAATTCTTAAGTAAATGAAATCATGAACACACACTCACACACAGCGTTTTTCTGGTAAACAAAAAAACTTACACTGTTACCAACATAACAAAAGCAACAATACGAACAACAGCCTTACCACAGCCAATTGCAAGAATGCGTCTGGAGGAAAACAGAAAAAACCAACAGCGGCATTACCAGCCAATGGCTGTTGGTATTAACAACATAAAGTCGTGTTGCAACATTTTGACAAACTTTTTTGTTTGTCTTTCTGCGACTCCCTATGGAAATGCGTGTGCATTGTTGTTGTTGTTGCAACTGTCGTTGTCGTGGTTGAAATGCATATGTGTGTGATAAACCCAGCCAAATGAGTAAACCGACAGACACTTGCTGGGTTCTTGTTCAACAAAAGAGCACAAGTGCAACTCATACAACAACGACAGCAGCTGCATCAGCAGCAAGGCAAAGTTCAACAGACAACCAAAAGGAACAGCAACAATGGCAGCGTAGTGAACGGCTGCAAAGTAATTTGGTGAGACATGGCATTTTGAGGGACAAGGTTATGTGAATATAGCATGTTCGTACAGTGGATTGTAAATATTCATACAAAAAAGTGTGATGGAAATTATGTTAGACAGTTGTGGAATAATAATTCTATTTTGTTATTGAACTTAAATACAATAAAATTGTATAATACTTATAATACTCCCAGATCTTCAGTTTGCCATCAGTTCGCCCACAAAAACTCTATTAAGCTTCAGTTCGTCTATAACGACTCCCTGAGTTTCAGCTCCTTCTGAACACTCCCAGATCGGCAGCTCGTCTGTAGATACTCCTGTCAGCTCCTATAGAAATACGAACTACCGTTCGTCGATATGGACTCTCTGAATTTTAGTTCTTCTTTGAAGTTTCCTAAAGCTTCAACTCGTCTATACTGACTCCCAGAGTTCAGTTCCTCTATAAAGACTTAAAGGTGTATATCTGTACAAACTGAAGGGAATATTTACCCACATCTATCAGTTGATAAAGTAAAGTAACTGGATAAGGTAATAATAATAAGGAATACACCTAAGTATATTCCAAATTGAATGTAATGATTATTATTGGGCATATGGCGCTCAATGTGCGGACATCTTTAAGATCATTTCGTGCTTCCCTCATCATTTCTCCAACGGAGATCATAGAGTTAGAAATGGAAATTAAATGGTTGATACCTTACCATGCTACTTTATTTCCCTTTAAAGCATTCCGCCATTTGCGAGCTATTAACCTTCACAACAGAAAAACAAACTATTGAACGAAAAATAAAAACAACCAAGCGAAAATAGCCTTAGCAACGGGTTTAAATGTTTTATGCTTTAATCCGATTTGTTTAAGATTTTCATTGTTAAACCCGCAATTTTTCATTTTCTCTCTCTTTGTTGCGATGCGTACGTAATTTACATTACGCGGCATATTTTGTCGAACATCTCCTCCTGAGCCTTTTTTAGCCCGCCATAACAATAATCCTTTGATTCTGTGTTTGCCGGGCAAATTGTCGACGTCTGTTGGTACGTGGTCTTTTGTCTTCATGATGTTGTAAGCCAGACGCCAAAGTTGGGGGGTGTTGGTCATTTTGCTCGTAAAGGACAACAATGTAGGATGTGTAACATTCAGTCCGACCAAAATGGATGAATAATAAAAAAGTCACTTTTTCGATAACCATTAAAGCGGCAACCCTAAACAATTGGTTTGTCTTCTAGCTGATACATCAAAACAAGCGTATCGATAAATTCTATACCAGCTGTCTGTCTGTCTCCACATTTACATTTTTTAGTACAGAACTTTGCTCTGACATAAAGAATTTTGCAACTTCCCTTTTCTACTCGACCTTTGATAAGTAAAGTCCAATTAAGAAATTTTTACAAAGAAAAATATTTCAGTCAAGATAGAAAAAAAAATCCACCAAATCTTAATAATCATCCAGTGAAATCTTATAGAAAATACATTAAATTAATTTTTAAAGCAACATAAAGGTAATAAAGTGAATATTTTTCGTGAAAATATTTCGTTTTAACATAATATAATTTTTCTCTAGGCTGAAATAAGTTTTAAAATTCGTAAAAAGTTGCTAATTCCCAATAAAATTGTCAGCAATTTGAAGCAAAATACTATTTGTGATCTGGACGTGGAATTCTATATAACCCCAACATCTGTCATCCAGTCGAATAACCAGAAAAATCATTCTTTTTGGTTATGTCGGGGTTAAAACGTGTCTGATTGCGAAGCATTAGATTTTTGAGCCACACATTTGTTCTTCCGCACTGTTTGACATTCGTATATGGAACCACCAGAAATCATACCAAAGCAGACACAATTAATATACATCGAATCATATAATTCATTGCGACAGACAATTTTGCTTTATTCTAAAGCCACCAGTACCTAACTTGTGTCACAACAACAATATTCGTCACTAAACCACAAACCATCAACATCCACATCACAAGTGTAAAATTTGCCATACAAAGTGCTTGAACGCTGCCTCCAAAAATTTGGGTATAAACAGTTTCCAAGTGCTACCACCATTGCAGCATTCAAAGGCTGATCAGCTCAAAACGTCTCGAACATCCATTTAGAAGTGAGCCCTCCATTTGTACATGTTCTGAACTCCAGGTGCTCCAGAAACGTTTCCTAAGTATCCAAATATACATGTGCTAACTCCACATCCAGACATGTACCTGTTTATAAGTTCAAAACAAACCCCAAAATTGTTGGCAAATTACTCATAAAGAAATATAACCAAACATATTGCATTGTCGGAAAAATCCGAAAAAAAAAACACTTGATAAGTATAAATTGAAATTTGAATAAGTATTTTCCCCCCATTTAACTTAAACTATTAAAAAAATTATATAATTAATTCATAAATTATCTTTGTATAGGTTAATTATAAAATCTTCAAAAATGTAACTTTAATTAATGTTCACCCTGTGTTCATTTACGCATAATTATAAATTTGAATGGGACAATTACAAATTATTGTTCTGAATGAAAGAATAGAATGAAAAGAGTAAACATCATTATCATCAACATCTACTCATAACATAATCATCGAGTATCATTATCATCGATCAGCGACGATCTTCTTCGAGGCCTCAGGAATGTCAACGCAACAGTAATTGGTGAGTGCAAATTATCAATGAGTGATTTGTTTTTGTTTTACATTATTACTATTCCCATTCATTGTTATAATCTTCTGTTGGATGAATGAACACAAAAGAAACCAAAATTATTGTATTTGCTTTGCGTAAATTTTGTCTTCATTTTGATACATTAGGGTGGTCCTTAAATAATATTTTTTTTCTTATACTTCATATAATACTTATAATAATTATTTTGTTGAAATGATAAAAGTTAAATCTATGTTCCTTCATAATATTAAATTTAACTATACTAAAATTATTAATTATACCTCATAAGCACTTATTTTATATATTTTCAAAAAAAAAAAAATCATAATTTTGTCATGTCTTGAATTTAAATTGATTAAATATGGATTACTAAGAAAATCTGAAAGTGTTTACGTAAGGTGGTAGGAACATACTAGGGTAGTGTGATTATGGGGTTCAGTATAAAAATTTGCCCGATCTGAACCATGGATAGGGAGGGTTGTGAGGTAAATATCTCATTCCATCTGAGATATAAAAGTAATGGGAAATTTGAATATTCGTTAATCCGCTACAGATCACAAGTTGTGGGACATTCTTTACATATTTTCCTGATAACTTTTTATTCCAAAAAAATAGGGAGTCTATAATAAATTCTGTAGGTCTGCAGTTTTGATCGAAGGAGGACACGAACCCCACACCGACTGAAGTTAGCATTATAAAGGCTCCCGCAGTCCTTCTTTGGCAAAACTTTCTGGTAATAACATCTTACCTATAGCAACAAAATATCGAATACTCGTACCATCTGAGTCCTTATTTACATTGTACGTTGCTTATCAAAAGTATGAGAGGCGAACATTACAGATGGTAAGCCTGAGAACCAGCAAAAAAGGAAAGGAAAAACAAAAATAAGTTTTTTGGTTAAAAATAAAGACAAATTTAATAAAGACAAAAATAAATTATATAGCTTCACAGAAAAATGGAAAACAACTACAACGAAACAAAAGATAGAAATATAGAGTAGCAAAAGTTTAAGTAATACCCAATAAAGTAGCGTTGGTGGGAATTGGATACGGATCAGTTATTTTCTGATCTTAGCATGAGTCATGAATATTATGTCGGGAAATGGAAAAAATAAATATTTTATACCTTTATGCTGTTTACGTTGAAAACGACCAAAGTAATATTTTCTTCTAGAATAAAACTAAAAAAATCTACAGAAAAAACAACCTGCAGAACCTATAATATACGTTGGAGACCTAATAAAGTGTATACATCTTGCATATAGGTTCTCTTAATCGAAGGATATTTTCAAATTTGGAACAAACATTGTAATATGGGTCCTTTTATTCACATAGTCCCATATTACGGCTCCATAGACACCTCCATAGAAATTCCCCTCTGGAGCGTAAAATGCATTCTCGAAGAAATTTCCAATATAGGCTCATGATTTTACAATATTCAGAGCAGATCCCATTTTATGCATTTTTATGAACAACATGCGTGTTGTGGAATAACTTTCATAAACAAGAAATTTCACAATTTAAGTAGATAGTGTCTTCAGTCTATGAGATATATGTAGTATAAACTTATTGATTTTTCATATTTAATGAGACCCTTGACCCCCATTCTCGATTTCAAATTTTGACGATTTTCAACCGGCTGGCAAGACGTGTAACATAGACTTAAATAAAAGGAAAATACATAAATTACACTGTGCTACAAAATAACAAAAATTTTTTTTCAGGGATTCTAATGTACCAATTCTGTTTAGTTGGAGTCCCTGGATCACAAAAATACCTTTGGTTTTTCTGGGTCACTTCGAAAATTGATTTTATAACTATAAATATAGAGAAAAACGTGGTTTCATGGGTTTTCCATTTGAAACTTGAATAAATTATTTACTTTATAACGGATTTATATTATTCTCTTTTTCTTTCGAAGAGTACAACTTTTCCTTTCAAACAAGATACATATTTGGTAAATCGGTTGAGGAATGGCTGAGTTACAGCGGTTAAAATGTGAAAAAATCCGCATAAAATGACAAAATTTATTTTTCTTCGGACTGTACGATGAAATTATGATATCAAGCCATATAAGTTTTATTATATTACGGGGAAAATGATAAAAATCAAAAAAATCGGTTAAAAAATGGATGACTTATACATATTTTTGTATTGATTCTATGCATATTCTCTAAAGGAAATATGGGTCTGTTTCGTTTCCTGTTACAAACCGTTATGTTTGTAACAGGCAAAAGGAAACGAGATTCTAGGTAAATGGCACACCAAAGTCTCGGGAAATCATTCGATTTGCACGAAATTTGGCATAGCGTATTGAATTAAGTCTAGAATGATGTGTACACCTCCTATATATATTTTCGTCCGATTTTAAGTAAATTGTGCACTGAGGATCCACAGCTAGGCCGATTGACACAACGCACTGAAATTAATATAAATTAATCTCTGGCAAGTTTGCTTCAAATCGGTTCAGATATAGATATATCGTAGCTTATAATTTCGACTTATTTATGTTAATTGTGCACCAAATAATCAATAGGTGTATGATTGAGATTCAATTTTAAGCAGTGCAGCATACGGAATAGCGTGTGTCAAGTTTGCTTTAAATCGATTTACATAGTGCTCAAACGACTCAAAATTTTCCCAAATGAAATGAAATTTAGCATAGGTTCCAGAAAGACATAAAAATAACATACTTATGTTCGATCAATTTCATGTCAAAATTCCTTTAGAAAGGCGACGTCTTTTCGGATACATATGTAGAATATACCCAAAGTGGTGAAGGGTATTATATAGTCGGTCCAGTCCGAATTTACTACTTTCCTTACTGGTTCTGATTGATTCAACGCACCAAGACAATATAAGTTTTATTGTTGTAAATTATCACACGTTCCATAAAACTTTACAAAATACGTCAATAATAATAAAGCTAACAAGTGGGGGTGGGGCGTTAAATTTCATTAACATTTATTGAAATTACCATAGTAGTCTTTGCTTTTGTCTTGTGTGCTTAGTGTTCAATTTCTTTATTATGCCCCTTAAAATTGTTCATTATGGCCTATTTGTTTTTATTGAAAACGACAATGTACGTCCTTGGAACCACTTACGATACTGACAGCCAGAAACACAAGACAACCATGCAGGAGGACATTTCAATTTACCACAATTTAATGGATGTTGCCTTTTAAACTTTATGGGGGAATCTCACAACCTAATCAGGATTAGGTGGAATGGTGCTAACCATTCAAAACGCCTCACAAAGGAAAGCATGGTTGACAAAGTAGAAGATGAAGTCCTTAAATTTATTTCAAGCAGCCTTAGCATCATTTACACGCCTGCCAACTTTCAACAGCATCATTTGTGGCAAATAAAGATGTTGAACCCTTTGCTTCGTTAAGAAAATATGCCGATTTTTTGCGTTCTCCCTCAATGGAAATCATTTTCCATACAAATTTCTTAAGATGTGTATAAGGACCGGCAAAATATTATCATATCACATACATATTGAGCAGTACCGAAAAAATATACAATTCAAATATTTTGGCTCAAACAGTCACCACCTACAATCATCGAGCTAACCAACAACACCCCGCCGCAGTCAACGATAACTCCCAGATTGCTTGATTTGCATTTTGTTTTCGATTTTTATTCGCTCTTCTCCTGGTGATAGAAAATGGAGTAAATAGCTACAAAGGGGAATAATATTACCATTTGATTTCATTCTTCAGCCATCGCGTAGTTTTTTCATGTTAATCACATCTACAGTTTTCTGCTTTAGTTTAATGTTGCTGGTATCGAGGACGTCGAGGACGAACAAGAACAACGTAATATTGTTGCCAAAACACCTTCCAAATGAAAGATAAAAGCAACAGTACCTTCAGTTTTTTATTTTTTTTTCCATTGTATCCCAGTTTCAACCACTTAAGCTGTTTCCGGAGTTTTTCCAAAGAAAAGAAATTCACACAAATTTGCCGAGGTAAGTCTCTATGACTTTGTAAGGTATGGATAAGCCAGTGCCAAGCGATCGCTGTTGAATATTATTAGCATAGAAGGCGGCTAAATGTTACAAAGTAACTTAGAGGAGTACAATGTTCATAGAAGTTACTTTAATTCGAAAGAACGGGATAATATTTTTTGAGATAGAGAAATGAGTTCGAATTTACTTTGAAACGAATATATATAAGAAAACACAAGTAAAACCAACAAGGAAAGTTAAAAAATTGGGCGGGGCCGATGCTAATATCCACATAGAT
>NW_026888530.1:0-9957 GCF_032173495.1 Musca vetustissima
ATGATCCGAAATGGATGAAATTTGGCATAGGTCACTTATTCGGCCCAAGGACAAACCCTATTGAAATTGGGAAAAATCGGTTCAGATTTAGATATAGCTCCCATATATATATTTAACCGATTTAATGTAAACGGTCCCTATATATCTTTCGATTTGCACGAAATTTGGTACAGCCTAATCATTTAGGTCTAGAATGATGTCTGCCAAGTTTCATGAAAATCAGTCCAGATTTAGATATAGCTCCCATATATAGTTTCGTCCGATTTCATGCAAATGGTGCACCAAAGTCCACATATATCTTTCGATTTGCACGAAATTTGGTACTGCCTAATCATTTCGGTCTAGAATGATGTCTGCCAAGTTTCGTGAAAATCGGTTCAGATTTAGATATACCTCCCATATATAGTTTCCTCCGATTTCATGTAAATGGTGCCCCAAAGTCCCTATATATCTTTCGATTAGCACGAAATTTGGCATAACGTACTGAATTGAGCCTAGAGTGATGTCTGCCAAGTTTTGAGAAAATCGGTTCAGATTTAGATATAGCTCCCATATACAGTTTCGTCCGATTTCATGTAAATGGTGCCCCAAAGTACCTATATATCTTTCGATTTGCACGAAATTTGGCATAACGTACTGAATTGATCCTAGAGTGATGTCTGCCAAGTTTCGTGAAAATCGGTCCTGATTTAGATATATCTCCCATATATAGTTTTGTCCGATTTCATGTAAATGGTGCCCCAAAGTCCCTATATATCTTTCGATTTACACGAAATTTGGCATAACGTACTGACTTGAGCCTAGAGTGATGTCTCTCTGTCTGTCTGGTGTTCGTCCGATTTCATGTAAATGGTGCCCCAAAGTCCCTATATATCTTTCGATTTGCACGAAATTTGGCATATCGTACTGAATTAAGCCTAGAGTGATGTCTGCCAAGTTTTGAGAAAATCGGTTCAGATTTAGATATAGCTCCCATATATAGTTTCGTCCGATTTCATGTAAATGGTGCCCCAAAGTCCCTATATATCTTTCGATTTGCACGAAATTTGGCATATCGTACTGAATTGAGCCTAGAGTGATGTCTGCCAAGTTTCGAGAAAATCGGTCCAGATTTAGATATAGCTTCCATATATAGTTTCGTCCGATTTCATGTAAATGGTGCCTTATATATCTTTCGATTTGCACGATATTTGGCAATTTGCTAAGTTTCGTGAAAATCATATATAGTTTCGTCCGATTTCATATAAATGGTGCACCAAAGTCCCTATATATCCTTCAATTTGCACGAAATTTGGCATAACGTACTGAATTGAGCCAAGTTTCGAGAAAATCGGTCCATATAGCTCCCATATATATTTCATGTTAATAGTCCTGTTTAATATACCCATAGTGGTGAAGGGTATCATATAGTCGGCCCCGTCCGACTTTACTACTTTCCTTACTGGTTTATACATATATTTAGCAAATTTTTCATAACGCCCCAAAAATCTAACAGTTGAACCATGAAACGCATACATACACAATTAGATTTCTATAGGTTAAAAATAAAGAAAGCACACAAATTCGACAACTACCCTGATTTTTTTTTTTTTTTTTTTGATTAAAATGATTGCATTTGTGAAATATGTTGCTCATATTTGCACATATTTTGCATATTTTTGCCTATATTTTTCATATTTTTTGCATATTTCTCGCATATCGACCTAGCATACCGTGCATATTTTTTGCATATTTTTGCATATTTTAGCATATTTTATGCATATATTTTGCATATTTATTGCATATCGACCTAGCATATTTTGCATATTTTGCATATCTCGTGCATATGCAAAATATGCAAATATGCAAAAAATTAAAAAATATGAACCCTTCAAATAATTCTAAATCCTTTGAAACGAATTTGTGTCCAATCAGAATTTCGATATCTTCATTATTAAAAAATATGCAAATATGCAAAATCCGAGGTCTAGTCATGACATCGTCCATTGTCGATGTGTTCGATAGGAAGTGAGCATTCATTTGGAACCTTAGTGTTTCCTCGATTGTTTCTATCCTATTATTGGGTATGGGTCTTGGATAGAAATTTCTTGATTTTTTGAAACGTCGTTGGCGCTATCTACCTGTACGCAGATCAGAGTTGCGTTTGGCGGTTCTTGTTAATTTATTGTATTCTTTCTGTTTATCGTGGAAGTTGTCCCAGAATACTGCAGATTTTTTCGGCGTGCTCTGTTGTAGAGCCTTCGGACCTCTTTTCCTTTGTTCCGAATCTCCCCTGTCATCCAGGGTTTTTCAAAGGCAGATCTCCTTTCTCGAAGAGGACAACTTTCTTCGAAAGACTTTACAATTACTTCCGTTAATTTGTTGACGTTCCTGTCTATGTCATTGGTGTCTAGGCATTCATAGTTTGGTTGCCCTAAACCCTCCTTGACTAGTCTCCCGAACTTTATCCAGTTAGTTTTGGACTTGTTACGGAAGTGTATGGGTTTCGGCGGTGGTCGTAGGATTTTGAACATAATATATTTGAGGTCCGAAAAGGAGTACTCTTCTGAGACACTCCACTCCTGTTCCTTATCTATTAAGTTTGCTGAACATAATGTTATATATAATACCTCCTCTCTAATTCTGTTGACAAAGGTAGGTTTATTGCCTATGTCAAGTGTTATCAGATAGTTAGTATTCAAATAATCTGAAAGGACCTGGCCCCTTTTGTACCCCATGCCCCACGCAATATGACGTGAGTTAGCACCATTTTCATACTTATCATTTAATTCGGCAGGATTTCACATATTGAAAAACTTTCGCCGAATGTGCATTTAATACTTTCGCTCACATAAATAACACTATCAATTTTCAATAAAAACTTATATTATTATTTTTTATATGTTTTTATTTAAATATTATTTTTTTAATAAACTATCGTCCAAAGCTGAACTGCTACTACCGCCAAATCCACCATAGCCGAAACCGGGATAAAATCCAACATCATAACCACCGGGATAGAAACCGGCACCATAATTGCCGGGATAAAATCTACCACCATAACTTTACGTACGGCTAGATTGCCATCGACGCCTTCTAAAGTTTCCCCCACTTGGACATGTTTATGCTGTTGGCCGAAGGTTGAGCAAACAATTGCTAATAATACCAAAAGAGCAATGGATGTGTTCATTTTGTACTCTTGGATTATTATTTTTTTTCTCTCTAAGAAGATAATTCTAAAAGCTTTATCTTAATGCAACAGCATTTTTTGAATTAGCCGGCGATTGTGCACAGAAGACCATAAAAATAAAAACCTCTTTTTAAGGACACCATTACGAAGAAATATTGTTTTTGTTTTCATTTTGATTTTAATGTTTCATTCATGTTTGCAATCGAACAAACAACTAGCTCTTCAAAAAAAAACCACCATCGGGACTTTTTTTAAATAATGTATATAATTTGTCTATATTTTATGTTGAGCAGTTTCAAAATATATACACTTTCCTTAAAACAAACCAGAAACTGATCCTCAAATAGCTGGACAGTGGGTTTTAAAAAGCTGAACACAAAAAAACCAGTAAGGAAAGTAGTAAAGTCGGACGGGGCCGACTATATGATACCCTTCACCACTATGGGTATATTACAATGGAACAAAAGTATGTAAATCGACATCAAAAAAATATCATCCGTTGGGCTAGGTCTGTACTTCTTTGCACGTTGTGCAAAATTTGATGTCAATCTAACAGATATGAGGAGTTTGATGCACAATTTACTTATATATGGATGCTATATCCAAATATGAACCGATTTCATCGAAACTTGTCACAGGTTAGGTTATACTAATTTCAGTACGTTTTGTTCCTACCAGCCATATATTGGTTCCTTGGTGCGTCAATTACTGAAAATCAACCTATAATATAAGGGAGCTATATCTAAATCTCAACCGATTTTCACTAAACTTGGCACACATCATTCTGGATTAAATTCAAAACGCTGTGCAACATAAGAACTTGGTACATTATTTAGATTATATATATATATATATATATATATATCTAGATCTGAATCGATTTTCAAGAAACTCAGCACACATCATTTCAGAATCAATTCAGTACGTTATGCCAAATTTCGTGCAAATCCAAAGATATATAGGGACTTTGGTGCACTATTTACATGAAATCGGACGAAACTATATATGGGGGCTATATCTAAATCTGGACCGATTTTCACGAAACATACCAGACATCATTCTAGGCTCAATTCAGTACATTATGCCAAATTTCGTGCAAATCGAAAGATATATAGGGACTTTTGTGCACCATTTACATGAAATCGGACGAAACTATATGTGGGAGCTATATCTAAATCTATACCGATTTTCTCGAAACTTGGCAGACATCATTCTATGCTCAATTCAGTACGTTATGTCAAATTTCGTGCAAATCGAAAGATATATAGGGACTTTGGTGCACCATTTACGTGAAATCGGACGAAACTATATATGGGAGCTATATCTTAATCTGGACCGATTTTCACGAAACTTGCCAGACATCACTTTAGGCTCAATTCAGTACGTTATGCCAAATTTCGTGCAAATCGAAAGATATATAGGGACTTTGGTGCACAATTTACATGAAATCGGACGAAACTATATCTGGGAGCTATATCTAAATCTGGACCGATTTTCTCGAAACTTGGCACACATCATTCAAGGCTCAATTCAGTACGTTATGCCGAATTTCGTGCAAATCGAAAGATATATAGGGATTTTGGTGCACCATTTACATGAAATCGGGAGCTATATCTAAATCTGGACCGATTTTCTTGAAACTTGGCACACATCATTCTAGGCTCAATTCAGTACGTTATGCCGAATTTCGTGCAAATCGAAAGATATATAGGGACTTTGGTGCACTATTTACATGAAATCGGACGAAACTATATATGGGAGCTATATCTAAATCTGGGCCGATTTTCTCGAAACTTGGCACACATCATTCTAGGCTCAATTCAGTAAGTTATACCAAATTTCGTGCAAATCGAAAGATATATAGGGACTTTGGTACACCAGTTACATTAAATCGGACGAAAATATATATGGGAGCTATATCTAAATCTGAACCGATTTTTCCCAATTTCAATAGGGTTCGTCCTTGGGCCAAACAAATGAGCTGTGCCAAATTTCATCCAATTCGGATCATAAATGCGACCTGTACTTTGCTCACAAAAATACATGGACAGACAGACGGACGGACGGACGGACGGACATGCATAAATCGACTTAAAAAGTGATTCTATGCATATTCTCAAAAGGAACCATGGGTCTATCTCGTTTCCTTTTGCCTGTTACAAACATATGCACAAAGACATAATACCCTGTACCACAGTGTGGTGAAGGGTATAAATATGAAAAACTGTTATTCTGGTATTGTGAACAAATCTTGTAGTGAATGAAAGCATAAGTCAAGGTGATTTGGTGTGATTTTTTTTTTTTTTTGCTGTAAACATATATATTTGTGTTTACAAAATTCGATGTAGAATAATAAGATGTAGTCTTATTGAAGATTTTGATACATTTCTGCAGACGGGTATACGTAGATCGACTCAGAAAGTGTTTCTATGCTTATTCTCAAAAGGAACCATGGGTCTATCTCGATTCCGTTTGCCTGTTACAAACATATGCACAAAGACATAATACCCTGTACCACAGTGTGGTAATTTAATTAGGACGCTGTTTTTGACGTTAGATGTCTAAATTTTTGTGTGAAGATGTAGTTTGATTAGACGAACAATTATCAAACAAAAAATCCGCGAAAATCGTCCAAAAATTACTTTAAAGAAAGGGCTTTAAAGTCTGTAATTGAAGTGGAAAGGTTTTAACAAAAGAACATTTTGAGAAAAATCCGCGAAAATGTTGCAAAATATATTTCGAAAGATATTAGCATTTCCACACATTTTATATCGAACCTTTATGATTTCATCTCTTCGTAGTTTGTTTTGGACATATTTTGGGTGAAATTTGGCAGCGTATAATATCTTTATGTAATTGTCATTTATGGAAAATTCTCAAAATATGTTAATTTTCTACAATAAAATAAATGTATATTTTCATAAGAGTTAAATTTTCGTATATTGGGGAAGAATACATTTAAATTCGAATCCTACATGGAGGCAATCCCGCATTACATGCTGTTTGTGTCCAACTTATATGTGCCTTTATGGTTCCACAAATGTATTTTTAAAGATGTGAAAAATGTTTACACGTTTTCCTTCGGCTGTTTGTAATTGCATTGGGAAGGTTTGTACCCGAAGTTGTGAAGGATATCATAGATATAGCTCCTACTTATATTTTCGTTCAATTTTAGGTAAATTGAGCACCAAAGTCCCTGAAAATCATTCAATTTGCACGAATTTTGGCACAGCGTACAGAATTATGTCTAGAATGATGTGTGTTTAGTTTCGTGAAAATCGGTTCAGATTTAGATATAGATCCCATATATATTTTCGTCCGATTTAAGATAAATGCTGCACCAAAGACCCTAAATATCTTTCGATTTGCACGGAATTTGGCACAGCGTACTTAATTAAGTGTAGAATGACGGGAGCTAAGTTTCGTGAAAATGGGTTCAGATTTAGATATAGCTCCCATATCTAGTTTCGCCCGATTTTAGGTAAAGGGTGCACCAAAGTCCCTACAAATCTTTTTATTTGCACCAATTTTGGCATAACGTATTGAATTAAGTCTGGAATGAGTGCGCTAGATTTAGATATAGCTCCCATATATAGTTTCGTCCGATTTTAGGAAAGAGTTGCACAAAAGTCCCGGAAAATCTTTTGATTTGCACTTATTTAAGTTCGTTCAATTTTATGTTAATGTTCCTTCGACGTCGTTTAGGATACATTTGTAGAATATACCCAAAGTGGTGAAGGCTATCATATAGTCGGCCCAGTTCGACTTTACTACTTTCCTTACTGGTTAAATGTGTTTTAAATGTTTTCCTAATTTTAGAAAATTCTGTAGAAAATGTTCATACATATTTGCATGACATTATTCAAACACTCCCAAGCCAACTATGTTCAAATGTATGTTTCTTGAAAAAAACTGATGGTGAGTTCTAGGTTCTAAAATTCATCATTATCAGCACATTGCACGAATGTGGGGTAAACATTTTGATGCGATTCCAAGCATTTTGCTTTAAAAATCATGTTTTCCACATAAGGGAACCCCCCCCCCCCCCCATTCTCGATTTTAATTTTTCAAGATTTTCAATGGGCTGGTAAATCAATACCAACGCTTGTTACGGTTTGTAACTTTGCACATATATAATTGAAGATTTAAAAGAGAAGAAAAAAATTACAAAAAATTTTTGTTATTATTTTGTTGTTGTTTTTTGTAATTAAAGAAAAGTCCTTATTTTTGATGGCGGGCATGATAACTCCTCACTGGAACATCGGAATCCGATAATTCCAACGGTGTTAGAAAGAGTTCATGTCTGGCTCTCGTTGAACTAAGATTATTGACTTCGCTCTAAAATTAACAAAATGGTGGACCTTTGAAAAATTATTTTTGGAAAATCGCCGATTTTTTACCAAAAACCAAGTTAAAAAATAAGGAAGATCTTCACCGATTGGCTTTATCCTAGTTCATACGAGAGCTATACACTCCCAGAGAAACGTTGCAAAATTTGGAACCGATTGGATTATTAGTTTTTGAGTTATCGTGCCCGCCATTCGCAAAAAAATGTTTAGAGAAAAACGCGTTTAAAGTTTGAGAAGCCCTTCAGCCGTCACTTGATGCTGACACAATAAATCGGCTATATATTCAAGAGTTCTGGAGATTTTCACTTGAAATTTTGTAGAGACATTCTTTAATCAGTGTAGATTCGAATTATATCAACAAAAGTTTTGACCCCGAGAATGGGGGGGTCCCCTTAACTCAAATTCTCTATCACCATCAAATTTCACGGAAAAAATCAATGTCAAATATTCCTGCAACAGTTGATATTGAGCGGTGGGTGGCTGGGATGCAAATTTGGCATTCATCCATTTGTCTAACATTTGTTTGAGTTAAATCTACGTTCGCAGTGGTATAACCCTTGTGTGTCCGCACGAACACACAACAGAACCAGTAAGGAAAGTAGTAAAGTCGGACGGGGCCGACTATATGATACCCTTCACCACTATGGGTATATTAAACAGGACTATTAACATGAAATATATATGGGAGCTATATGGACCGATTTTCTCGAAACTTGGCTCAATTCAGTACGTTATGCCAAATTTCGTGCAAATTGAAGGATATATAGGGACTTTGGTGCACCATTTATATGAAATCGGACGAAACTATATATGATTTTCACGAAACTTAGCAAATTGCCAAATATCGTGCAAATCGAAAGATATATAAGGCACCATTTACATGAAATCGGACGAAACTATATATGGAAGCTATATCTAAATCTGGACCGATTTTCTCGAAACTTGGCAGACATCACTCTAGGCTCAATTCAGTACGATATGCCAAATTTCGTGCAAATCGAAAGATATATAGGGACTTTGGGGCACCATTTACATGAAATCGGACGAAACTATATATGGGAGCTATATCTAAATCTGAACCGATTTTCTCAAAACTTGGCAGACATCACTCTAGGCTTAATTCAGTACGATATGCCAAATTTCGTGCAAATCGAAAGATATATAGGGACTTTGGGGCACCATTTACATGAAATCGGACGAACACCAGACAGACAGAGAGACATCACTCTAGGCTCAAGTCAGTACGTTATGCCAAATTTCGTGTAAATCGAAAGATATATAGGGACTTTGGGGCACCATTTACATGAAATCGGACAAAACTATATATGGGAGATATATCTAAATCAGGACCGATTTTCACGAAACTTGGCAGACATCACTCTAGGATCAATTCAGTACGTTATGCCAAATTTCGTGCAAATCGAAAGATATATAGGTACTTTGGGGCACCATTTACATGAAATCGGACGAAACTGTATATGGGAGCTATATCTAAATCTGAACCGATTTTCTCAAAACTTGGCAGACATCACTCTAGGCTCAATTCAGTACGTTATGCCAAATTTCGTGCTAATCGAAAGATATATAGGGACTTTGGGGCACCATTTACATGAAATCGGAGGAAACTATATATGGGAGGTATATCTAAATCTGAACCGATTTTCACGAAACTTGGCAGACATCATTCTAGACCGAAATGATTAGGCAGTACCAAATTTCGTGCAAATCGAAAGATATATGTGGACTTTGGTGCACCATTTGCATGAAATCGGACGAAACTATATATGGGAGCTATATCTAAATCTGGACCGATTTTCATGAAACTTGGCAGACATCATTCTAGACCTAAATGATTAGGCTGTACCAAATTTCGTGCAAATCGAAAGATATATAGGGACCGTTTACATTAAATCGGTTAAATATATATATGGGAGCTATATCTAAATCTGAACCGATTTTTCCCAATTTCAATAGGGTTCGTCCTTGGGCCGAATAAGTGACCTATGCCAAATTTCATCCATTTCGGATCATAAATGCGACCTGTACTTTGTTTACAATTTAACATGGACAGACAGACGGACAGACGGACAGACGGACAGACGGACGGACGGACGGACGGACATGCATAAATCGACTTAAAAAGTGATTCTATGCATATTCTCAAAAGGAACCATGTGTCTATCTCGTTTCCTTTTGCCTGTTACAAACATATGCACAAAGACATAATACCCTGTACCACAGTGTGGTGAAGGGTATAAAAAGAGAAAAATTAAATTGAAGCGAGCCAAAAGCCTGGACATTATTAAATTATTTAAATTGCTATCAATGTTTAATTTGAATTTAGAGGAATTCGTTCATTCATAGTTTTTCTCTGAAAATGTCTTTAGTGTGCCGTAGTTTATTAACAAATATTTATTTTCTTAAATAGTTGAATACATT
>NW_026888531.1:0-9783 GCF_032173495.1 Musca vetustissima
AATATGCATGGAATCTTTCAGAGTCGATTTATGAGTGTCCGTCCGTCTATGTTTTTTTATACCCTCCACCATAGTATTAGTTTTGTTGTTACGTTTGTAACGCATCATTAATCATTTCCGATTTCTAAGCATGTCCGTCTGTCTGTTGTAATCACTCCAGCTTCTAAACGAATTGAGATAGAGCTTCAAAATTTTACATAGAATCGTCTTTTGTCTGCAGGCAGGTCAAGTTCGAAGATGGGCTATATCGGTCCACGATTAGCTCCCAATTTTCGGCATTTTGAAGTTCTTGAGTGTATTGCCTGTAATTTAGTACGTCGAGTTCTTATTAGGTAGCAAATCTCTCCCTTATAAATTATAAATATAGGTCAATTTTTTTGGGTAGCCCCCATATAGGGGTACCCCCAAATTTTCGGTATTTTGGGGTTCTTGAACGCGTTCTTGAACCAAATTCTTTGTAATTTGGGTTTTTGTAGTCGTATATGGTAATAAACCTCCCACCCAAAAAATATTAATATTCGCCCCCTTTTAGGGATTGTCCCCATATAACCCTCTTTTTATACCCTGCACCACACTGTGGACTTAGATATAGCTCCCATATATATTTTCGTCCGATATAGGCACCAAAGTCCCTATATATTTCTCGATTTGCAGGAAATTTAACACAGACTACTGAATTAGTTCCAGAACAATGTGTGCTAAGTTTCGTGAAAATCGGTTTAGATTTAGATATAGCTCCCATATATAGTTTTGTCCGATTTTATGTAAATGGTGCACCAAATTCCCTATATATCTTTCGATTTTCGCTAAATTTGGTCTGGCGTACAAAATTAGTTCTAGAACGATGTGTGTTAAGTTTCGAGAAAATCGGTTGGGATTTAGATATAGCTACCATATATAGTTTCGTCCAATTTAAAGTAAATGGATTAAAAAAGCCCCTATATATTTCGATTTCACGAAATTTGCATGGCGTACTAAATTAAGTCTAGATGATGAATAATGATGACTGATGATTAACCTGAAATTCGGTTCAGATTTTAATATAGCTCACATATATTTTCATCCGATTTAATGTAAATGTTGCACCAAAATCCCTATATATCTTTCGATTTCCACGATATTTGGCATAGCGTACTAAATTGATTCTAGAATGAGGTGTGTTAAGTTTCGAGAATATCGGTTAACATTTAGATATAGGTCCCACATATATATTTTAGTCCGACTTTAGGTAAATGGTGCACCAAACTCCTAATGTTCAACCGTTTGACACGAAATTTTGCACAAGGTACCATATTAACAGTGCGGCATACTGAACCGCGTGTATCATGTTTGCTATAAATCGATTTCCTTAAGTCTGATTGAAATTAAATGCAGCATAGGTTGACATGACATGAAATTGTTAGGATACATATATACAATATACATATAGTGGTAAAGGGTATCATATAGTCGGCCCAGGCCGACTTTACTACTTTCCTTGCTGGTTTATATTAAAATAGTTACCTGATTTGTTACGGGGAATAGGAAATTTTTACCCTACAAAGGCTATTTAGCCATCTCACTATGGGTAAAATGTATGATTTTTTGGCATAAAGTCAATTTTTGTTTGTTTTCATATTTTGAAATGTAACTGATTTCCTAAATGTAGACACCCATATTAGAAAAAAACATTCAATATCAATGCGGGTGGCAACTTCTTTTTTTGCCGGCGAGCTTCAAAAGTCATCAGTTTGAAAGTCACATTGTTTTTGTACAACTGGCGGTAAAAATCAGCTAAGTTTGAGTGCTTGTAATTTGACAAAATTGAAAAAAAAAATAAAATGTGTAATTATGGACAACGTTAGTGCAGGTATGTAAAATTAAATTTTTGTCATATTTGTCTGTTGTTGTAATATGGTGAAATGTTTTGTTTATGTATAACTTTATATAAAATCTATAAATTGTAGTTTTGTTCCGTGGAGTGTAACTTGTGAATGGCAAAGCATTGCAAAAAGGTGTAAATGCCAAGTTATTAACAAAAGTGTGTTAATTAATGCGTAACTAGCCTTTTTTGTTCTATTTTGTGCCAACTCGTGATTTTTACTGATAAACATGTGTTTGCCCATGCAGCGCTTATTGAAATTTCGAGCAGCAAAAATCTCTCAGAAGATGCACTTGTGAAATATGTGTTACAGAATATCAATAATATCAGTTTAAATGAAGACCAAATGCGTTTGATAGTTAAAGATTTTGTTAATTATATAAAAAAGCATTTGCCAAAGTTCAACCGTAAATTAGAGCGATTCAAAACTAAACATTCAAAATGGCTTAGCAAAAGTATAATTATAGTAATGGATGAGCAGTATGAACATGCTGGACCTAGGCTAAAAAGGAAATTAGCCTCCGATGTTGCTTGACAAAATACGCTATATCATTGCTGCTACGGTTTCAGCCAAAATATTCAACGACAGAGACATGACCTTTGTATTGAATAAAGCAGTCAGTAATGGAAATACAGCCGAAGTAAGGAACAAAAATTTTGTTATATACAGTTATATGAAATAGTGCCCCAAATCATATGAAAATTGGTAGGTCATTTTGGGAGCATAAAAAAATATACAAACCAAATTTCACTTCAATAGCTTCATAAACAAAAAAGTTGGGGAAAATCGGTCAGATCGGCTATATGGCAGCTATATGAAATAGTGCCCCAAATCATATGAAAATTGGTAGGTCATCTTGGGAGCATAAAAATGTATACAAACCAAATTTCAATTCAATAGCTTTAAAATTAGAGTTTATGCCAAAATAAACGTAAAAAAACCATAGTGCATCTGTTGTAAGCATTCCGTCTTCTAAAGATATTTTGATAAAAAAAAACTCAAACTTGACGATAATGAAATATATCGGCAGGCATTTACCCATCTTCTCACTATAGTGATACCTCCTGAAGAAAAGAATTGAGATAAACAATTAAAATATTGGGTTCAAAATTTGGTATATACCGGTCATTAGTTAGGCATAACCGTCATATATTGATATCGCCAAATATTGACTATTTCCTACACTATGTAATCAATATTGGCCCCCCTTTAGGCATAGCCTCATATAACTTTGTAGTTAGTATAACTATGGTGGAGGCTATCCAAAGTTGCAAAAAAAAAAAAAACAAAAAATAAATAAATATTTCGACTGCCATCGTGATTCCAACATAGAATTAAATACTATACTGCATTGGGTTCCCGTACCTTAATGAGGAGGGTATTTAAATTCTAACTAGGTGTTGTATTTTTTTCTGATTATGTATAATACCTTCGGAAAATATCGCCAAAATCCATTTTTTTTTATCAATTTTTCCTAAATATTTTTCAAATTCTAACTGCAATAAAATTGCGTTTTGAAAATATTTATGGCCTCCACCCTATCGCTGTATAGACTTATATTGTTCATTCCCAATGCTTGGCTTTTTGCAATCATTGAAAATCGAGCATGTGTGAGTTATTTTGGTAATAAATCTACTGATTAGCATTTCGACTTTGGCACATAATCTTTATGCTCTGCAATTGAATTTATAACACATTTCGAAATGATGAGGATGACGACCAAATAACAATAAATGACATTTTATGTGGTTGTTGTTCTTGTTTTATGATAAGTTAAGCCAGTGTTTGACATTTCATTAGGGTTTTAAGGATTATGCCATACAAAGTCATTAATTGAAAAGTCATTAAATTTAACACTTAAATTTCGAAACAAAATCAACCCTCAAATAAATGTACATATATGAAATGGATATACAGGATACAATACAAACGCAAACACACATACACTTAATACCAAGTGTTGTAAACCACCATCATAGTTGAATATCGTCAAATGGCAAATATCCGCAGCAAATGTTTTCGCCACTAATAAAATGCCATAATATCTATCAGTTTGCTTGTATTTGCTAAAAACATTTGCACTGTAAACAGGATGTGAATGACAATGGCAAAAAATAGTTGTATCCGATTTTAATTAGTTCACAGTATGGCACGCCTCTATGGCGCTGTTGAGTGTGTGTGTGCTTCTATTTTTTTATGCCGGCCGCAACTTAATGGTATAGAGCTAAACCAGATGTGAGGTCTAATAGCAAAACCAATCCTCAAAGACAACATTCAATTATTTGGATAATTTAATGGTAGGGCTTTGTGATTTGTTAGCTAGGATTTTATTCGTAGGCGATTTTGTTATTTAAGAAAATATGAAACTGATACCAGACCACCCCTCATACTGTTTGTAGAGCCAGTGCAAAGACAAAAGAAATTGTTATTATGTGTAATGAACGTATTTAAATATCACTGTGTCTGTGTATATGTGTAGTTTGTAAACAAAAGGAAACTAAATCGGAAATGTTTAAATTGATTTCCGATGTTTGTCATTTGTTGTTGTAATTAATTAAATGCCATCCAACGTCACGATGAAGCATTAGGAAAACGGATAAATTTATTCAAATTTAAATTGTGCATTTAATTAGTAAATTAGTAACAATAGTCAATTAGCATTAGATACTATTCAGTAAAGGTATTGTAATTTTGTAAAGTTCCATAAATTGCAAATGTCTGGTAAATATTGGATCTCGTCCCACATGATGTCGGTTTCCACACATACTTTCAACTAATTACATGTAAGTGCTGAACCAAAGTCCCTATGTTTGTACGATTGATACAAAAATTACGAATTGAGTCTGCAAAACATGTTGCCAAGGGTTTCTTGAAATCGCCGACATCAATTTCGACTTCACCTTTATGATGTAACTAAAATGATACATGTTCTTCCGCATTTCACAGTTTACAATCAAACTGATGTAATTTGCCACAAAAAATTCTCAATGGGTACCAAGCATCCATCCAATAATTTATCAACGTAGGTTCTCGTTTTCAACCTTTTGAGTATTTACCCAAATTGAGTATAAACTCATTATCTGGCGAATCATTTGACGCATGCTGCCAAAATTGGGTCTATTTGTCCATGTTTGGTCAAAATTTTTGTTCATTTAATTCGAATCTACACTAATTCAAGAATGTCGCTACACAATGTCAAGTAAAAATCTCAAGAACTCTTGAAGATATAGCCGATTTATTGTGCCAGTATCAAGTGACGGCTGAAGGGCTTATCAAACTTTAAACGCGTTTTTCTCTAAACATTGGTTTTGCAAATGGCGGGCACGATAACTCAAAAACTAATAACCCAATCGATTCCAAATTTTTACACGTTTCTCTGTGAGTGTACTGCTATCGTATGGACTAGGATAAAGGCAATCGGTGAAGATTTTCCTTATTTTTTAACTTAGTTTGTGGTCAAAAATCGGCGATTTTCCAAAAATATTTTTTCAGAAGTCTGCCATTTTGTTCATTTTGGAGCGATGTAAATAATCCTAGTTGATACGAGAGCCAGTCATGTACTCTTTCTAACACCGTTGGAATTTTCGGAGTTCCCTTAAATCGGGGAAACGGTTATATGGGGGCTACATCATAACATGGAGACCCGAATTCCCATGCCAATATTCGTTTTGACATTAACATTAGAAAGACTGGAGTTTTGTATATACCTATATTGCCTAAAATCGGTCAAAATGACTTCATTCTGAAAGAATTTTTATTGTGTAAAGAAATTTTTTTAAACTTATTTCATAATATTTTATACATTTGCAACAATCATACAAAACTTTCTTATTATTTATTTTCGGTGGGAGGGCTCTGGAGTTTTGCTTTTTGTAAAATAAGAGCGCGGACAAAATGTTCGAAAAAGAGAAAGTGTTTACTCTAAGAGTGAAATCGACTAGAAATATAACATTTATTTTTCCCGATTTGTGTGTTGTTTGTGTTTCCAGAGTAGCAAACGGTTTTCAATGTTGTTGTACTGATCTGGTCATATAAGAAATTTACTTTATACAGTAAAAAAAGTAGTTTGATTATTTAATATTTCACAAGAGGTCAAAATGACCGATTTTAGGCAATATAGGTATAGTACATGTGAATACGGGGAATGAAAGAGGGTGGGGAGCAGTTACTATGATTAATAAACGTAGTTATATGTGGTACAAAAAGTCACCAAATTTTAAGAAGCTGTGTCATAATATACACAATTGTTTTTGTACTCGAAATTGAAAAACGGTCAAAATGACCGCCTTCGGCAATCTAGTGTTAAAAACATATGTGCCAGTTGATGAGTTTATACCCAATATTTGGGTAAATACTCAAAATTGGGGTAGCGTTATATGGGGGATACCGATAAATTTAGGCATGTATACTTGGTACACCTTAAGAACGCTCTATGACAAAATAACAGACAAAAACTACTTAAAATCGGGAGGTACCTTCACCACACTGTGGTGCAGAGTAATATGTCTTTGTGCATATGTTCGTAACAGGCAAAAATAATCGAGATAGACCGATGGTTCCTTTAGAGAATATGCATAGAATCAATTTCTGAGTCGATTTATACATGTCCGTCCATGTATTTTTGGGCACAAAGTACAGGTCGCATTTATGATCCGATTTGGATGAAATTTGGCGCATGTCACTAATTTGGCCCAAGGACGAACCCTATTGAAATTGGAGAAAATCGGTTCAGATTTAGATATAGCTCCCATATATATTTTCGTCCGATTTAATGTAATGTAAAAATACCACAGCGTAATGAATAAATTCTAGAATGATGTGTTTTAAATTTCGTGACAATCGGTTCAGATTTATATATAGCTTACATATGTATATATTTTCGTCCGATTCAAGGTAACTTGTGTACCAAAGTCTCTATATATCTTCCGATTTGCACGACATTTGGCATAGCGTTCTGAATATAATCAAGAATGGAGTGTGTTAAGTTTTCTGAAAATCGGTCCAGATTTAGATATAACTCTCATATATATTTTCGTCCGATTTAATGTAAATGGTGTACCAAAGTCCACATATAGAGTAACTTCGGGTAATGTGGACTATGCGTCCAATGTGGACCACCCCCCATATCTAAGAAAATGCTTGAAATATGTCAATGCCGCCTTGATAAATGTTTTCCTAATTAGTGAAAACAATCATCAAACTTGGGTTTTTAATAAATAATTGCAATGTTGAAAATTTGTAGTAGAAAATGTAGCTCTGATAGTCTTCATATATCGCTACCCACCATTATTCGGAATTTTAAGGGTTTTGGGAAGTTTTCCAACAGAATTTTCTCTAAATGATATTTTGGTTTAAAACGGGGTACCAAAATCTTTCAGCTTAAATAACACTTAAATTTTATATATATATATATATATATATATAGAGCTGTATCAAAATCTCAACCGATTTCAAGGAAACTTGCCACACGTTAGACTATTCAATCTTCAGTACATTGTGCAAAATTTAGTGTCAATCAGGTCTAAATAAATGAACTGTACCAAACTTCATCAAATTTAGTTTAAAATCGACTCAGATAGTGTTTATATGCATATTCTCAAAAAGAACCATCTTTTGCCTGTTACAAACATATGCACAAAAACATAATACCTTGTACTACATTGTAGTGAAGGGTACCAAACTACTGACGCCCATATGCTTCATATTGATTTTTCCACGAACGTTTTGAGAATGTTTAACCATACAGACTACTATGAGATTTGGACACATGTATCAACCAAATTGACTGTAATTTTATGTTTTGGATTCTTATTATACTAATAATATTGATAATTATAATTATCAATATTGGCTCAAGCTGTCTTTTAGCCCCCTTATCATGGTACCGGTATTTTGGGGAGTTTAGGATCTTTTTCGACCAAATGTGATTTTTCAGGTTGAAAACACGATTGACGAATGTACCCCGATGCCGAAGGTGCCCCAGTCTCCCCTACTCAAATTCATTTAACAAAAAATTTATAGTCGTACAAATTTCAGCTCAATTTTACTCTTTTAAATACAAACTTAAATCAAAATTGATTTAATAATAGTAAACAATATATCTTACTGGTTTGGCTACAACAACACCATAGATATCGGGAAAACCAATTTATGCCATATGTTGAAAATAAACAATAAATGTTTAAATAGTATCGCCATAAAAATGCTTTTAAATACTAATCACATATCGTGCATCATTCAGCACTTACGAACTGTTGGTGTCACTTTAGTATGGCTGACTAGTTGGCAAACTTAATACCCACATCTGAAATGTGTAAAATTTTAAAAACTTTTTTTGATATAAAACATTCGCATGTTGTGCTGAAAATAATTATTGAATAATGCTTTATGTATTCGAATAGTAGGGTTAGAAAATTCGTATCAATCTATACTAATAAATAAAAGAGTAAAGTGATTGACTGAAATTTGGAAATTTGTTACTTATGGGTACGAAAGTAGTACTTATGGGTACTAAATGGTACAAAATTTGGTACAATTTTAATTTTAGGTGAACCAATAGAGCTAGAACGAATGACATCAGTTTTGAAATTCGGTGAAGGATTGTGATGGCCAAAAGATGCTACTATGGTCTAAGTAAGCAGTTTAGGCCACCTCCCGCCAGACCAAACTCACACTTTACAAGACGCTGATACTACCCGTGCTATTATATGGATCAGAAGCATGGGTACTTGCGCAAGCAGATGAGGCAGCTCTTGGGGTGTTTTCCGAAAGATCTACGGGCCGATCTGCGTCGACGGTGAATATCGGCGTCGAATGAACCTCGAGCTTTATAATTTACACGCGGACATCGACATAGTCAGTCGTATTGAGCTGCAGCGACTACGGTGGCTAGGCCATGTTGTGCGGATGAATGAAGATGTCCCAGCTCAAAATGCATATAAAAACCAGTAAGGAAAGTAGTAAAGTCGGACGGGGCCGACTATATGATACCCTTCACCACTATGGGTATATTAAAAAGGACTATTAGCATGAAATTGGATGAAATAAAATATGTGAAATTTATCTGAATGGACCGATTTTCACGAAACTTGGCAGACATCATTCTAGACCTAAATTATTAGGCTGTACCAAATTTCGTGCAAATCGAAAGATATACAGGGACTTTGGGGCACCATTTACATGAAATCGGACGAAACTATATATGGGAGATATATCTAAATCAGGACCGATTTTCATGAAACTTGGCAGACATCATTCTAGGCTCAATTAAGTACGTTATGCCAAATTTCGTGCAAATCGAAAGATATATAGGGACTTTGGGGCACCATTTACATGAAATCGGAAGAAACTATATATGGGAGCTATATCTAAATCTGGACCGATTTTCTCGAAACTTGGCATACATCATTCTAGACCTAAGTGATTAGGTTGTACCAAATTTCAGTACGTTATGCCAAATTTCGTGCAAATCAAAAGATATATAGGGGCTTTGGTGCACCATTTACATGAAATCGGACGAAACTATATATGGGAGCTATATCTAAATCTGGACCGATTTTCTCGAAACTTGGCAGACATCATTCTAGACCTAAGTGATTAGGTTGTACCAAATTTCGTGCAAATCGAAAGATATATTGGGACTTTGGTGCACCATTTACATGAAATCGGACGAAACTATATATGGGAGCTATATCTAAATCTGGACCGATTTTCTCGAAAGTTGGCAGACATCATTCTAGGCTCAATTCTGTACGTTATGCCAAATTTCGTGCAAATAGAAAGATATATAGGGACTTTGGGGCACCATTTACATGAAATCGGACGAAACTATATATGGGAGCTATATCTAAATCTGGACCGATTTTTACGAAAATTGGCAGACATCATTCTAGTCCTAAATGATTAGACTGTACCAAATTTC
>NW_026888532.1:0-9787 GCF_032173495.1 Musca vetustissima
GGCCCCATTTCATTTTCGGTATTATTATTTTATTAACCGAACTTTTTCGTCGTACTGTCTACATTTGGCATATCGGTTTCCTGGTAAATAAATACTTCTTTAAGTAGTCTCCATATAAATGTATCGTTTAATTGGCGGAATGTTTTTCAACCGAAGTGCCTGTAATTTGGAATATAATTTTTTTCATATAACACTATAACATAGTCCTCATATAAATTTTCCGACCAATTTGAGAGATTTCGAATGAACAGCACGTGGTGGAGGGTATAAAAAGCTTGGCGTAGCCGAACCTAACGAAGTGTTTTCTTGTTTGAGAAATATCTAAGGAAACTGTCTGGCTTTCTATATGGAAACTTTTCAAACATATCGACGCCTCCGAACCATAGTAAGCTAAGTCGACTTGGCATGTTTTAAAGTTCTTTACGTTTTTAGATACTACGGTCCTTAATTTAAATTCACTGAAATTTTGGTAATCATCGGCCAATCCAAACCAAAGTTATAAGCAAAAATTTACTTAGCATGGTACGTACGTTTAAAGAAACTTCCATACTTTGAAAGCTTCTACTGAAAAACTCACTTTTCAGACATAGCATACTATGGTTCGGAGGCGTCGATATGTTCCTGTAATATAAGTAGGCCCTTGGTTTCATATGAAAATACCTCTTGTTATTCTTTAAGGATGTACGATTTTCAGTAGAAATATCTCCTGGCCTTCTGGGATAAGTATTGTTATAGCAGACTAGAATTATATGAGCAAATGTTTTCGAATTCTATAACAAGGCATCCTGGTATGGTTATATAACTGTACCAACCGATTTTTGGCATTTTTAGGATGAAGAGGATTAGGTGTTATTTTATTTATGGGAAATAAAAATACCATGTATATTTCAGTATTTTTAGGATTTTGAACCCGTTTTCCATGCCAAAGTGATTGCAAATATAAATTTTGAGCTCTCTTTGGGTAGAACATTTTCAATGCCAAGCGTTATAAATATTGGTCTGATTATTGTTCTGCCACTGGCAAAGTTATTAAAATATTTATTACTACAAAAAAATTTTGGATGCACATATAAAAATATATATTTTTTCAACTTCTGGATATTATTTTCAATGGGGGGTACCAGAAAAAGTGGACCGATATTTATAATTTTTAGTGGAGATATTTGGTACCCAATAAGAACCCAATGTTTAAAATTCCAGCGAATTCGGTTGAAAAAACGCGCTCAAGAACCCCAAAATACCGAAAATTGCAGGTACCCTTATATGGGAGCTATGCCTAAACGTAGAACGATAAAGCCCATCTTCGAACTTGACCTGCCTGCAGACAAAAGACTCTATGCAAAATTTTGTCGATCTATCTCAATTCGTTTAGACGCTAGAGTGATTACAACAGACAGACGGACATGGCTATATCGTCATAGAATATATATGATCAAGAATATATATACTTTATAGGGTCGGAAATGATTGTTTGGATGAGTTACAAACGGAACAACAAAATTAATATACCCGCCATACTATGGTGGAGGGTATAAAAATAATTAACATTTTCTTGGAAATAATATGGTTCACAAAAAAAATTATATATATATATATATATACATATATATATCTGATATATGAGCCCGAATCAAAAAATCATTCCGCCATGTAGGTCTTCGAGGAAGTGTCATATACAACGAAAATTGTTCGTAAGAGAGTTCCAAGCAAATGCTCGCAAGCTTCATTAGCAAAACTAGTTATGTGACGACTTTCGACAACGCGAGCTCCCGCACATCGGCTCAGCGCTTTTTGGAGCGTTTAGAATAGTAAATTGAATTTCGACTTCTGGATATTATTTTCACAAAATTTATAAATAATAATAAAAGAAAAAATTATGTACTTAACCTGTAATCTATAGTAAAGTATATAAAAAAGTAATTATATAGTGGATTTTTTTTTAAGTTGGAAAAGTAGGAATAAGTGTTACGGTAGAGTGGTGGTGGTGTGTGTGTGTGTTTATGTGAGCTGTGGTGTAGAAAAGTTGTTACTGCAAATGTCTTTGTGAAGAAAAGTTTAAGAAAACGTAGCTTTTTGTTCATATGTATGGTGTGGCTTGTAGCAAATGTTTGCGTGTTGGTGTTAAAGAAGTATTTTGTTTGGAAGAAAATTTTGGTTGTTTATATGTATATTTTAGTATATTTAAATACCATAGGACGTACATATTTTAAATACATATACGTATATAGTTAGTGTTTCATTATAGAAATATACGAAATCAACCTTAGATCAATAAGAAAATTACAGAGAGAGAGAGAGAGAACGAGAGATAAAGAGAGGGGAGGAGGAAAACAGCGTTACGATATCCATGCAAATTTTCCACATTTTCATAGGCATACAAAAGAAAATTTGAAACTAAAAAAAAAAATATGAAAATCTGTACAAAAACATCAGTCGTAAATGTTGTGAAGAGACAAGAAGGAAAATGAAAAAAACATTTAAATAAGGAAATACATTTGTGTTTAGGTATTCTCTTCCATTAAAACAGAATCGATCTTGTTCGGTTGAAAAAGAAATGGCGTGAGAGTGAAAGCAAAGTGACAGTTGTGGTGTATAGTAGTGTGACAAGGATATCAAGTTTTCATTTCTTGTTCCAAATAGTTAGGAGAGGAAAACAATTTAACAAGTGACAAAATTAAAAGTAGAGAACAAATATATTTTAGCAAGACACACAATTCAGTAGGAAGGATCACATCAGGTACATAACAGCAACATCAACAACAAATAAATGTGTGTAAAGTTTTTGGCTTAGCACGGCTGGTAAAAAAATACACACGCATACACACACACAAAAACAACGTCATCGAGTGTGCATTTCTTCGAAATGCTCTACTACAAACAAGAGCTGATTTTTCCAAAGTGATGGTGCATTTTGGCTGAGTAGTGCAATGAAAATTAATGCCGGTATACTGTCCACACAACAATTTTTGGGATCCAGAAAAATGGAAATCATAACCCAAAACAGAAGTTAACAACATTTAAAATAATAAAAGAAATAATACCAACACACGTATATAACACATAAATAACACATTTGTACATATAAAGAAAATTATTAAAAGTAGTAATTTTGAGAAAATTTGAAGTGGATTTTTTTGGTGCCAAAAGTTTAACAAAAAATTACAAAATTTCATTCATGTTTTCTTTGAATCAAATTGTTAGTAAGTTTTAGAATTTTTTCTTTGGTGCATAATTAAAATATAAAATTAAAAATAATAATCGAGTAATATTGGGTCATTCCATACAAATAAAAATATCAATATATATAATTTTTATTCGAAATCTTCAAGAGACTTCACTTTGAAAAATAATTAACATTTTCTTGGAAATAGTATGGGTTATTTTTTTATTTCTTCTTCCAGAATATATCTGAAAAAACCGTCAGAATTTAATAATGAAGAAAATACGACTTTTTTGTCAAAGTCGAAAGATCGAAAAGTCTAAAAATAGACTTTTTGGTCAGTGGCCAAAATCGAATAATCTAAAAGTCGACTTTTGCGCTCGACTACGTATCCTTAGTTCAAAACGTGAAATGTATGTATTACCTGGCCCATTGCCATGAAATTGCCAAAAAATGCTGTTGAAGCGTTCATACCACATGTTAAGGAGTTTTATCAATCGACAATTAGTTTTAGACTACATCATCTCCCTCAACTTTTGGATTTTTTCTCAACATTTATGGGGCCTAAATTTTTGTTTGTAGAATCCGACGATTTAATGGGAAGATATATATTATTAAAAACTTATAATGAGGATCTGATAAGTTTATCTTTCCCAGGTCTAAGGAAATTAGATGCAGACTAATGCCTCACACAGCAGAGTATATTTTTCTATTAAACAAGTAAAATTATTGTCGGTCGGGTCGAACATTCCGTACCCTTCACCATGACGTAGCCATTAAAAATTCCTCAAATGTTTAAGCTAAAGAGGCTAGGCCATGGTAAATTGCTGTCACGAGAAAACAAAATATCAAACCACAGATACTTACGTTGGAAAATTAGCTCATAGCCTGGATGAGTGACTTTTGTATGGGAGCTTTCCACATGAACTTATGTTAATAGTGCTCTTTGAAGATGTTGTTCACCCGCCAATGTCCCGTTATAATGATAAAATTTTGTCACTTCGATTGGAAAATACGTCTAATATCATCAAAATACCTGGACCATATTGGACATTTATTTGGGGGTCTACATCCAAAGATCGGCAGATATTTTTTTTTTAGTTTTTTAGAAAGGTTTATCACCCCATGCAAATTTGTTTAAAAAATGTCAAAATATACTCAATACCGAATTAGTGAGGCCCAGTTACATTGGGGCTACATATAACAATTTTTGATAGGTCGATATTCCACCCAATGGGATTGAAAAACGGAATTCGGTGCCCAAACACCCCAAAATATCGACACCTGTGAGGTACTGGTATATGAGGAAGACATTTTTATCCAATGCAAAATGTGCAGAAAATGTCTATCCCAAAAATTGGATTAATTATACCCTACACAACTATGTTGTCAAGGTATTAAAGCTTTGTACAGCCCCAAGAGTTTGTAACGCTGCGAAATATTGGTCCTAGACCCACCTTTAATTATACCGATCGTCATATCTCGACTAGTTGAGTCGATCTAGACATGTGTGTCCGTCCGTCCGTCTGTCCATTATAATTTGTAAACACGATACAGGCCACAGTTATGGACCAATCTTTAAGAAATTTTGCATGTAGGATGGGTTTTGGACAATGAAGACCACTATTGTTAGGAAAGATCGGTTAATATTTCGGGGATGAAATGGACAACAACTTTATTTTTGTCTGTTTTTCTGGTCGTTCTAGAGGCCGCAATTATGGCCCAAACATCGCGAATTTTTACATGGAGAAGGGCATCGGACCGAAGTGGCTATAATTTAGAATATCCGATTCCCATTTAGTACAAGTGCACTTTGTGCAAAATCGTGCCTCATCGCACAAGTTCGTTTAAGTAAATTTAACCCAAAGACAAATGCCATAAAGCCACAAAAACAATTCAAACCAATAAGAAAAGTAGTAAAGTCGGATGGAGCCGACTATATGATACCCTTCACCACTTTGGGTATATTCAACAGATGAATCCTAACAGACGTCGCATTTGTAACCAACCGATACTAAATTTTTCATTTCGCCAGATATATAGTAGCAATATCTACATATGAACCGATTTCACGAAACTTAACACACATCATTCTAGACCTAATTCATTAGGCTGTGCCAAATTTCGCACCAATCGAAAGATATATAGGGACTTTAGAGACCCATTTACCATAAATCGGACGAAAATATATATGGGAGCTATATATAAATCTGACCCGATTTTCTCGAAACTAGGCATGAGTCATTCTTGACCTAATTAAGACTGTATGCCAAATTTCGTGCAAATCGAAAGATATATAGGGGCTTTGGTGCCCCATTTACATTAAATCGGACGAAAATATATATGATAGCTATATCTAAATCTGAACCGATTTTCACGAAATTTAACACACATCATTCTGGACCTAATTCTGTACTCTATGCCAAATTTCGTGCACATCGAATGATATATAGGGACTTTGATGGCCCATTTACCTTAAATCGGACGAAAATATATATGGGAGCTATATCCAAATCTGAACCGTTTTTTCCCCAATTTCAATAGGGTTCGTCCTTGGGCCAAATAAGGGCATTGTGCCAAATTTCATCCAAATCGGATCATAAATGCGACCTGTACTTTGTTTACAATTTAACATCTACCGACGGACGGACGGACATGCATAAAGTGATTATATGCATATTCTCAAAAGGAACCATGTGTTTATCTCGTTTCCTTTTGCCTGTTGCAAACATATACACAAAGACATAATACCCTGTACCACAGTGTGGTGAAGGGTATAAAAATGTTTATATAATTTAAAAATTTCGTTTTGTTGGGCCACCTTTTATGAATCGAATGAAGTTTCCGTTTTGATCCAAACTTTTCAAATGGTAATATTTTTATTAAATCTTATTATTATTTTATTAAATCACTTGTTCTGATCAGATGGTGCCATTTTTCTTGATGGTGGACTTAAAATTTATATTAAGCATGGTTTAATAATTGTGTTCATACCCTATTATAACACACACACAGATTTCATTCCATAAACATGGAATATTTGGGAAATATGACAAACTTAAATCTGATAGATATTATATTATCCACTATGAGCATTGTAAGAATCCACATTTGTCCATTATTTCAAATTTTAAGCACATTAAATATTAAAAAAAATATATATTCCTATGTATGGAATGACCCATATATATTTAAATACAACGAAAATACAAACAAATATATAAATTTAAAAAAATAAAAATGAAACAAAAATAACGGTTAAAGAAAGGAAAATTACAATTTGAGATTATTCTTCTTACATTTGCATGAATTTGTAAATCGCCCGACGTCAATGCATTGTGGACACCGACACTGCCGATATTACTGGGGCCGCCTGTTGGCTTTTTACCTGTGCGTTGCATTGTGTGAGTGAATAGTTTTTTTTTTTTTTTTTTGTTTTTGTAGGATGGCAGGGGGTCAGCACCAATTAAATTTTTTTTCATTTTGGGTTTTGTATTTTCGGCCATTCAGTTGTTTTCGCAACGTCCATTGATGTGAGTAGTGTAATAGTAAAATATATGACCCCATAGATACCAAATACACACACGGAGAGGCCAGAGAGCCATTTGATACGCACACAGATGTACACATAAACACACACACATACACACGCGCCCACATTATAGTCAAGCACAGATAAAGGTTGCAGGTGGGAGACCATGATGCCATTGATTGGTTTAAATTGAGTAACGTATTTGTTTTTTTCAATTTTTGTTGTTGTTATTGTTGTGGGGTACAGGGATAGTATGTGGGTTGTGGTAACGGATATAACAAGAACACACAGGCACACACACACGTGCGCGTACATATAAATACCAAGGAAGTTGGGTACACACACACATATATACATCATAGTGCATCATAATCATTGTTGTTGTTATCATTAGCCGCCGCCGTCATATCATCATCATCAACGTTGTCGTCATCGCCGTCGTTGTTTGTATTTGTTGTTATCATAGTTGTCATTCATTTTTTAGATTTCCAAACAACAACAAACCATTATTTGTTGTACAACATCATCATCATCGTCGTCGTCGTTGTTGATGAAAAGGTCGTTAAAAAGGAGGGAACATGTCGTTTGGTTTAGGTTGGGGTTGAATGGTTAGGTTTGTTGGTTGATTTTTTATTTTTCAATGCATTTGTGTGTCGTGGTGTTTTTGTAGGAGTTGGACCAAGGTGGGGGATTTTTTTTTGGTTTTTTATATATATACGATTTTCATGTTATATATAAAAAAATGGAGAAAATAAAAAAAAACACAAAAGAGTGGAGAAACATTTCATTAGTTAATTTCATTTAGTTACATTATGATCAAATTAATGGATGACATTTTGTTTGTTTCTTTTTTTTTTGCCAATACGATACGTAAAAGTTTTGATATATTTAATTAAAAAAAAATGTTAGTTGTAGTATTTTGGTTTGTTTGTGGTCTAGTGTATAATGAAATGTTGTGATACAAGGGGATAATTTTATTATTATTTTAAAATTAAAATTAATAAAACAAAAATCTACTACTTAATATTTTTTTCATATATTTGAAACTGTGGAGAATTTGTAGGATTTTAATTTTTGTTTTGGTAGATATTCTAAAAATACATAGAAAAGTTAACTACAAAAAAATCTTAGAATAAAGGAACAAACCAAATGGAATATAAAGGGAGGGATTAAATAACGAGATATTTTATATAAAAATTTAAATATTAATTAAACTCCATATTTTAACAATAAATATATTCTAAACTTATACTAAGAAAGACTTAAAATTATTATAACCGATATATATTTTAAGAATATTTTTTCAAGTAGCCAGACATCCAAGGTGTTGATTTTTTAAAGGAAATTTTTTCAAATAGCCCAGAAGGCGTGGATTTTTTAAATAATATTTTTTCAAGTAGCCAGCCATCCAAGGCGTGGATTTTTTAAAGAATATTTTTTCATGTAGCCAGCCATCCAAGGCGTGGATTTTTTAAAAAATATTTTTTCAAGTTGCCAGCCATCCAAGGCGTGGATTTTTTAAAGAATATTTTTTCAAATAGCCAGCTATCCAAGGCTCCGATTTTTTAAAGAATATTTTTTTAAATAGCCAGCCATCCAAGACGTGGATTTTTAAACGAATATTTCTTCAAGTAGCCAGCCATTCAAGGCGTGGATTTTTTAAACGAATATTTTTTCAAGTAGCCAGCCATTCAAGGCGTGGATTTTTTAAAGAATATTTTTTCAAGTAGCCAGCCATTCAAGGCGTGGATTTTTAAAGAATATTTTTTCAAGTAGCCAGCCATTCAAGGCGTGGATTTTTAAAAGAATATTTTTTCAAACAGCCAGCCATCCAAGGCGTGGATTGTTAAAAGAATATATTTTCAAGTAGCCAGCCATCCAAAAGGTGGATTTTCTAAAGAAAATTTTTTCAAACAGCGAGCCATCCAAGGCGTGGATTATTTAAAGAAAATGTTTTCAAACAGCCAGCCATCCAAGGCGTGGATTGTTAAAAGAATATATTTTCAAGTAGCCAGGTATCCAAGGCGTGGATTTTTTAAACGAATATTTTTTCAAGTAGCCAATATAGGCGTGGATCTTTAAACGAATATTTTTTCAAGTAGCCAGCAATCCAAGGCATGGATTTTTTGAAGAATATTTTATCAAGTAGCCAGCCATTCAAGGCGTGGATTTTTTAAAGAATATTTTTTCAAGTAGCCAGCCATTCAAGGCGTGGATTTTTTAAAGAATATTTTTTCAAGTAGCCAGCCATTCAAGGCGTGGATTTTTTAAAGAATATTTTTTCAAGTAGCCAGCTATTCAAGGCGTGGATTTTTTAAACGAATATTTTTTCAAGTAGCCAGCCATCCAAGGCGTGGATTTTTTAAACGAATATTTTTTCAAGTAGCCAGCCATCCAAGGCGTGGATTTTTTAAAGAATATTTTTTCAAGTAGCCAGCCATCCAAGGCGTGGATTTTTTAAACGAATATTTTTTCAAGTAGCCAGCCATTAAAGGCGTCGATTTTTAAAATAATATTTTGTCAAGTAGCCAGCCATCCAAGGCGTGGATTTTTTAAAGAATATTTTTTCAAGTAGCCAGCCATCCAAGGCGTGGATTTTTTAAAGAATATTTTTTCAAGTAGCCAGCCATCCAAGGCGTGGATTTTTTAAAGAATATTTTGTCAAGTAGCCAGCCATCCAAGGCGTGGATTTTTTAAAGAATATTTTTTCAAGTAGCCAGCCATCCAAGGCGTGGATTTTTTAAAGAATATTTTTTCAAGTAGCCAGCCATCCAAGGCGTGGATTTTTAAAGAATATTTTTTCAAGTAGCCAGCCATCCAAGGCGTGGATTTTTTAAAGAATATTTTTTCAAGTAGCCAGCCATCCAAGGCGTGGATTTTTTAAAGAATATTTTTTCAAGTAGCCAGCCATCCAAGGCGTGGATTTTTTAAAGAATATTTTTCAAGTAGCCAGCCATCCAAGGCGTGGATTTTTTAAAGAATATTTTTTCAAGTAGCCCAGTAGGCGTGGATTTTTTAAAGAATATTTTTTCAAGTAGCCCAGTAGGCGTGGATTTTTTAAAGAATATTTTTTCAAGTAGCCAGCCATCCAAGGC
>NW_026888533.1:0-9801 GCF_032173495.1 Musca vetustissima
TGGTGTTTGGTTTGGGAGGGCGGGAGGCTGGAGCAGGAAGTCTTCTTTATTTTTGGAGCTTTTACCCCCATCGCATAATGTGGTTTGGCTGAAGTAGAACAAAATAAACAAATCAACGTCATAATAACGCACACAATGTGTTAAACGGAGTGCCACAATCATGGGTGGTCTACCCTGAATTGTGGCGCAATGTGAGAAAACAAACCACCTCGATGTATCTAAAAACTAGAAAAAAATTAAAAATCCACTCCTATTTTAGGTCCCTAAAAACTAGAAAAAAATTAAAAAATCCACTCCTATTGTAGGTCCCTAAAGATTTATTTATGAACCAGTAAGGAAAATAGTAAAGTCGGACTGGGCCGACTATATGATACACTTCACCACTTTGGGTACATTCAACAGATGTATCCTCTATAGGGACTGTGGTGCACCAATTACATAAAATCGGACGAAAATATATATGGGAGCTATATTTAAATCTGAATCGATTTTCACAAACTTTACACACATCATTCTAGACTTAATTCAGTACGCTATGCCAAAATTCGTGCAAATGAAAAGATTTCCAGGGACTTTGGTGCACCATGAAACTTAGCACATATTATTATAGACGCAAATCACCACGCTCGGCCAAATTACGTGCAAAGTTATATAGGGTCTTTGATGCACCAGTTACCTTAAATCGGATGAATATATATGGTAGCTATATCTAAATTTGAACCGATTTTGACGAAATTTAATACACATCATTCTTGACTTAATTCAGTACGCTATGCCAAATTTCGTGCAAATCGAAAGATATATAGGGACTTTGGGACACGAATTACCTTAAATCGGACGCAGATATATATTGGAGCTATATTTAAATCTGGACCGATTTTCACGAACCTTTGCACACATAATTCTAGACTTAATTCAGTACACTATGCCAAAATTCGTGCAAATCGAAACATTTCCAGGGACTTTGGTGCACTATTCACCTAAAATCGGGCGAAACTATATATGGGAGCTATATATAAATCTGAACCGGTTTTCACGAAACTTTGCACATATCATTCTAGACTTAATTTAGTACGTTGTGCCAAATTTCGTGCAAATCGAAAGATATATAGGGACTTTGGTGCACTAGCTTCCTTTAATCGGACGAAAATATGTATGAGAGCTATATCTAAATCTGAAACGATTTTTACGAAAATTAACAAACACCATTCTAGACTCAATTCAGTGTGCTGCGCCAAATTCCGTGCAAATCGAAAGATATATAGGGTCTTTGTGCACCATTTACCTTAAATCGGACGAAAATATGTATGGGAGCTATATCTAAATCTGAACCGATCTGAAAGGTATACAAAATCTACGCCTATATTCAGATCCTTAAAAATATGTTTAAACCAGTGAGCGGGGCAGTATAGTCGGACGGGGTCGGCCATATGATACCCTACACAACTTCGGCCATATGATACCCTACACAACTTCCGTGAAAATCTAACTTTGTGTGGTTCTTTATTCTGAGCTTGGGCAATATTTCGCAATATTTGCACTCTCTTGACCGTAGAAGTTAACAAATATTTCTAATATTTAGTACAGCCCTTCTAATTACTTATCCAGATTCCCTTCACCGCGGGTTGTGTTCTGAAAAAATTAAGTTTTCTTTTCACTTCATCCCAATCTTATTATCTGATCATCACCGAAAATTAAAGGCGTTGTTCTTGTCTGGGTCCTTATGACAAAATGCAGAGCAATCAGCGCTATATTTTTGCCCTCTAGTGTGGTAATGGTTTTCTAAATAATATATGAATACGTAAGCTCCGGTAAATATTTAAGTGTAACTCCCACATACGACAATAAAATCGGTACCAATTTAAAGGTCAACATATCGGGTCTATGTCCTTCAGGAATAAATATATACGCCATACAATACAAATTTTGTAATTTTTCACACAAAAGTCATGGTCCATTTGACCCGCTAAATATTTACAGATCTTTATCAAAAGAGACTTGCTTATTCTTTGACCCGATCCCCTTCTCCATGTAAAAATTCCATGTTTGGTCCATAATAAGCGACCAAGATCAGACAAAGCTAAAGTTTTTGGTCCATTTCATTTGCTAAATATTAACAGATCTTTACCAAAACAATAGGGGTCTTCATTGGGCCAAACCCATCCAACATTCAAAATTTCCTGAAGATTGGTCCATAACTGTCGCCTGTATCGTGTTTATAAATTATAATGGACAGACGGACGAACGGACGAACACACATGTCTATATCGACTCAGGTAGTCGAGATATGACGATCGGTATACTTAAAGGTGGGTCTAGGACCAATATTTTACGGCGTTGCAAACTCTTGGGGCTGCGCAAAGCTATAATATGCTGAACCTTAATTGGTTGTCCATTAATCCCTTTAAAATATTTGAATTCGCTGGAAAGGGTTTTAACCCCCTACTTCACAAATCTGATTTATATTTTGAATAAATAAAATCGGTCATAAAATTTATCGAAAACATGCTTTGTTTTATAAGCCATAAAATCCATTAAATAAATACATTTTTAACTTGTTAATTTTTTTCCTCTTTTGAATTGTTATCATTATTGATTGCCAACAGACGCCAAAAGGGTCATAACAACATGCATTTTGTCGATTTTGTTTTTTTTTAATGTAGAGCATAACCGAAATAAATGGTTTGTTTTCGATTAGCCTGACTGTTCAAAATATACAACAACAACAAATTGAATAACAACGATTTTTTATTTAATGTGACCACATAAATTCATGATAAGTAAAATATCACAAGCCAATTTTTGAAAATAAAAACAAAAAAAAATTATATCAAAAATAAAAAAAATTAAACTACACGAAAAATACAAAATCTGAATCATTAAAATGCTCTTAAAAAGCAAGCGGGGTGTTGGACCCCCCATATCTTCATAATGATGTCAGTAAAAATGTGAAAATAACTGTCTGTTGGTGAGACTGCTGCTCGTTGCTACAATGAAGGTGGTAGGTAGTGGTAATGTGGTGGTTGACGTAGTTGCTGTTGGCCCTCCCAAAAAGACGTTAACAGCAACAACAACAAAACATAAAGACACAAGAAAATAGGCGACATTTGGTAATTAAATTGAAAATTATGATATGTTCAAAAATTTAGATGTATTTTTGGTATTTTATTTTTATTTGTTTTTCTGGTGGATGCTGTCTGCTCTACTGCACTGCAGGTGAATCCCATGATCTATCTCTTATTTAGTATTTTCGTTTTCTATCCCATAGGGAAATGATGACATGCTATTAAAATCCTAATTAAATCGAAATTCACATATTTAAATTAAGACATGTCATGTTAATGCAAACATTGAATTCAAATTCGATCATGCAAATGGGAAGGGGTGAAATGGAAATTGGAGCCAAGTTGTCATGGCGTGGATTTTTTTTAAGACAATTTTCTATAGAAAGAAAAAAATACAGAGACCCTCAGTAAGACTTTTTTTCTATAGCAAAAAATTACTGAGACCCTCAGTAAGACTTTTTTCTATAGAAAAAAATTACTGAGACCCTCAGTAAGACTTTTTTGCTATAGAAAAAATATTACTGAGACCCTCAGTATGATTTTTTTCTATAGAAAAAATATTACTGAGACCCTCAGTAAGACTTCTTTTCTATAGAAAAAATATTACTGAGACCATCAGTAAGACTTTTTTCTATAGAAAAAAATTACTGAGACCCTCAGTAAGACTTTTTTGCTATAGAAAAAAATTACTGAGACGCTCAGTAAGACATTTTTGCTATAGAAAAATATTACTGAGACCATCAGTAAGTCATTTTTTCTATAAAAAAATTTCTGAGACCCTCAGTAAGTCATTTTTTCTATAGAAAAAAATTTCTGAGACCCTCAGTAAGTCATTTTTTCTATAGAAAAAAATTTCTGAGACCCTCAGTAAGTCATTTTTTATATAGAAAAAAATTACTGAGACCCTCAGTAAAACTTTTTGCTACAGAAAAAAATACTGAGGCCCTCAGTAAGACTTTTTTCTATAGAAAAAAATTACTGAGACCCTCAGTAAGTCATTTTTTCTATAGAAAAAAATTACTGAGACCCTCAGTAAGTCATTTTTTCTATAGAAAAAAATTACTGAGACCCTCAGTAAGACTTTTTTCTATAGAAAAAATGTTCACCACTGACTTTTTTCTATAGAAAAAATGTTCACCACTGACTTTTTTCTATAGAAAAATATTACTGAGACCCTCAGTAACACTTTTTTTTGGAAAAAAATCTGAGACCCTCAGTAAGTCTTTTTTTCTATGGAAAAAAATTCCTGAGAGCCTCAGTAAAACTTTTTTCTAAGGAAAAAAATTTCTGAGACCCTCAGTAAGACTTTTTTCTATGGAAAAAATTCCTGAGAGCCTCAGTAAAACTTTTTTCTATAGAAAAAAATTCGTGAGACCCTAAGGACCCTTTTCCCTACAAAAAAATTCCTGAGTTCTTCAGCAATATCCTGAGACCCTCAGGACTACTTTTTCTATAGAAAAAGATCCTGAGAACTTCAAGAACTTCCTGAGGCCCTCAAAAATACCATTTTTCCATAGAAGAAAAATTCCGAGACTCTCAAGAAGCCTTTTTTCTATAAAAACCAGTAAGGAAAGTAGTAAAGTCGAACGGGACCGACTATATTATACCCTTCACTATTTTGGGTATATTCAACAGATGAATCCTAACAGACGTCGCATTTTTAAAAAATGAAATTGGATCCATAAACATATCATTCTGCAACCGATACTAATTTTTTCATTTGGTCAGATATATAAGCTATATCTGAATCTGAACCGATATCAGGAAATTTAACACACACCATTCTATACCTAATTCATTACGCTGAGCCAAGTTTCGTGCAAATCGAATGATATATAGGGATTTTCGTACATTATTTACCTTAAATCGGACGAAAATATATATGGGAGCTATATCTAAATCTGAACCGATTTAACCCAATTTCAATAGGGTTCGTCCTTGGGCCAAATAAGTGACCTGTGCCAATTTTTATCCAAATCGGACCATAAATGCGACCTGTACTTTGTTCATAAAAATACATGGACGGACGGACAGACGGACATGCGTAAGTCGACTCAGAAAGTGATTCTATGCATATTTTCAAAAGGAACCATGTGTCTATCTCGTTTCTTTTTGCCTGTTACAAACATATGCACAAAGACATAACACCCTGTACGACAGTGTGGTGAAAGGTATAAAAATTACTGAGACCCTCAGTAAGACTCTATAGAAAAAAATTAAAAAAAAATTACTGAGACCCTCAGTAAGACTCTATAGAAAAAAATTACTGAGACCCTCAGTAGGATTTTTTTTCTATAGGCCCTTCTAGAGGCCCTCAGACTTTTTTACTTCAAATTTGATTTGACCCATAAATCTAGTTATCAATTTTCCATATTTAAATATCGTTCATATAAAATACCTTTCCTGTTTTCTACACGTGTACTTTATTACCGGATGTTTACGTCTTCCGATGCTAATTGATATTTTATCAGGTGAGATTGATTTCAAAAATAGATCTGTCTCACACTATTTTAAATGATAGCAGACATCAGGGTTCAACAAAGAAGAAGAAGAAGAAGCGTGGACGCCTATTAGTTAATTGAGATCATAAATAGTCTAGTCCAACGTTATCTTGAGACTAATAAAAACTTATAAATGCTACAATTTCAAGAGATGGGGGAGATCAGTTACCTTAACTTCCTTATCAAGATGCTCCCCAACCACTGATCTCTACCAAATTGAAAAAAGAACACCCACTCAGTTACAGATATGAAATTTGTTAACCATGATTTTACAGCCCATATCCCAAAACCATGGCGTGGAGTATCAAATTGTGTATTGAGATTTGTTTTTCAATTAAGAAAACAACAAAAAATCATATTTCCCTATGACGCCAGTAATCTTATATTTTCGAACAATAATGATGAGGCTGATGATGACTGGATTGTCATCAATGTGGAAATTATTGAAAACACACACAGAGACAGACACACAACTGGGGCCCAGCTCCTCCAAGACGTTTTCTAGAGCTCGATTTGTAATTTAAAACAATTTCCTATTTAGATGTCTGCTTCGATTTTTGTTGTTGTATTTTCATTGCCCTGGCCTGGCAGAATGCGTGTGGTGCTTTGTGTGGCATTTAAATTGGAGGTTTCAATTTTCCACTGATTAAAACCACATTGGCTTATGAAATTTAAGATTTTTAATTGTTTCGATTTCGAATTGCTGATGTCCCAAAATGCCACAATAATGACCACAATTCTTGTCTTAATGAGCTCGAACTCCAACTCCACCACCAGCTCGAGGCTCTGTGAAACAAAATGATGCTGATGATGGCTGATGGCCATCATCAAATCAAGCTAAGCCTAAGAAAATTGAATTGAAGAAAAACTGACAATTATGAAATGTAAGGCTGGCTGGCGGGTCGTGGTATGTCTGTCCGCTTGGAGATTTGGGTGTTTCTGGTGTTCGTGTTTTCGTTTTTTAATTTTTTGGCTAACAGGTCCACGATTACTTTGTAAAGCCAACCTGTTGACATGCGGCACAACAGGTTACTAACTCTCAGGCTGATGGACTGAGTAAATTTTTGATGTCTGTCTGTGGTCTGTTGGACATGCCACAAATTGCTCTGACATTGATGGTCTGTTTTTGTTGCTGTTATTTGTGTTTGCTATGATTTTGGTTATGTTTTCTTGTCTCATTTAAATGATGACGACTCCGATGATGATGATCGTCATTCTCATCGTTGTATTGATTTTATTATCTTAATAAAATGTTATGGTTTGTCCCCAATAATAACACAGAGATACAAGCATACTTACAACAACAAACACAACAACAACAATGTTCATCCCCAACCATTATAATACGATAACTCTTTAGTATTTGGCCATTTTATGCCATCTTTAATGTGGTCGTCAAGTGTCTCCTCCACATGTGAGTTCGAACCCGTTGTCTGCGATTGCCTGCTGGCCCTGTCAAGATCTGTGGCAACATTTAAATGTTCGTCTGTAACTCATAATTCATTTAGGAATTAAAAAAGAAACAACAACGAAGTTTTAAGTCTCGCGACACAGCAGTGGCCAATTACTTAATGAGAAGGGTAATTAAGAAAACGGGGGGAAAAGAGGTCAGAATATTTGACATAAAATATATATTCTTAAAAATAAGAAATATATAAATTATAATTATAACTCGGATATAAACGTTATAGATAAAAATCATCCTGAGGGTCTCAGAATTTTTTTCTAAAGAAAAAATGACTCCTGAGTGTCTCAGGATTTTTTTCTATAGAAAACAATGACTCCTGAGGGTCTCAGGACTTTTTTTCTATAAAAAATAACTCCTGAGAATTTTTTTCTAAAGACAAAATTATTTACTGAGGTTCCCAGGATTTTTTTTTTTCTATAGAAAAAATTATCTCCTGAAGGCTTAAGGAATTTTTTTCTATAAAATAGAAATAGAATATAAAAAATGGTTTTCCTGAGGGTCTCAATATTTTTTTATAGAAAAAATCTTACTGGGGGTCTCAGAAATTATTTTCTATAGAAAAAATGACTCCTGAGGGCCTCAATATTTTTCTTCAATGGAAAAAAGACTCCTGAGGGTCTCAGGACTTTTTTTCTATAAAAAAATGACTCCTGAGGGTTTCAAGATTTTTTTAAATAGAAAAAATGACTACTGAGGATCTCAGGATTTTTTTTCAATAGAAAAAATTACTCCTGAAGGTCTCAGGATTGTTTCCATAGAAAAAATGGCTCTCGGGGGTCTCAGTATTTTTTTTCTATACAAAAGAATGACTTCCTTAGAGTCTCAGTAATTTTTTTCTATAGAAAAAATTCTTACTGAGGGTCTCAGTTTAGAAAAAAGACATCCTGAGGTACTCTGGAATTTTTCTCTATAGAAAAATGTCTTCCTAAGGGTCTCAGGAATTTTTTTTTTAATTAAAAAATTCTTACTGAGGGTCTCAGTGTTTTGATTTCTATAGAAAAAACTCATCCTGAGGGTCTCTCGATTTTTTTCAATAGAAAAAAGTCTTCCTTGCGGATGAGGATGTTTTATATTTAAAAATGTAATCCTTTATTTCTAAGACCTCTCCCATTTTACATCCTTGACATCAAATCCAAATCAAATAATTTTCAATATGTGTACATACATACATATTTATCCCATATGATTAATAATGTTTCATTAAATACAAATAAACATAAATCACAATAATCGATGAACAAACAAAACGGACACGAAACAATAAAATAACAATAAACAGCAAACACCCTTTTGGGAAAAGGACAAAGGATGGCAAAACCATAAGAAAGCAAAAACTGGGTGACCTAAAAAAGGAGAGCTGTGTAAGAAAAGATGCATCGAAGGCAAGTAAGGACACTCACAGCTACTGTGCAACAACAACAACTACAAAATGATAAATGAAAATTGGAAAATAAAAAGGCAAAACAGCTACTTTAAGGGTCCCCCTCTCTCTGACAATTGAAAATGGTATAACAAATAGATGGCAAATATTTAAAAAGGTACAATAGAGAACAAAGGAAGGGTACGTCAAACAATGGCAAGAAAAACGGTGTCACTTACAAATGTAGACCGAAACAAAATTGCTAAACTCACAGCAAACAAAACTCTTCAAACGGCCCAAGATGTCATTGAAGGGTTAATGATGCTATGACATTCTTTCGTGTCTGGGGCTACCAGACAAAAATACCAATTCTATTGCCAGTTTGAGTGTCATTCAACCAATTTCGTTTCACCCCTTGAAAATTCAATGTCATCCAAATGATGACTTTGAGAAAATCGAAATCGAACGTGAAAGTCATTTTACTAAATATTCAAATGATTAATTATTCCATACTAACCGAAAATTTTCCATGTTTTGACTTTTCCATATGGCAAATGTTTTGCCAATATTGTTAATTACATAGATCTGTTTTAGATTTTTTTTCGAAAATGTCATTTTGGCAAACTGTTTTTGATGAATACAAAAAATGAAGCAAACAAACAGCAAACAAAAGACAATTTTTGAACTTCTTAACAAGATTTTGACAACTGCTGCTTCTGGCCATATGACATTATAAATATTCTTTTGACAATCATTAATCATGACTGGAATTTTTCCTTTCTTAAGTGTAGTTTAATTTTCAATCTCAAAGAAAAAAAAGGTGTTTGAATTGTTAACAAAAAAACAAATATTTCATTGGGTTAGAAGACAAAAATATCAGAATATCTAAAAATTATAAAAATATAACAACATTTGAAATATATAAAATGCGACAATTTAAGAAAGAATTTAAACTCTTTCGATGATTATTGAATTTTTGCCTTTAGGTCCCTTAAAACTTCATTCTATGACAGTGATGTCTATGGAAAAAATATTCTGCATCAAATTTCCTTAGAGGTCACAGAATACTCCGAATATGTATATTAATTATATACCAATAAAATATCGGTTACAAATTTGGTATATAAAATAATGGGGTACAGTACTACAATTTTCGATCACCTCTAATTTTTAACCCAAAATACCATTAAAACTTCATTTTACAAGAGAAGTGTCAATGAAAAATATATTCTGCATTAAATTTCACTATAGGTCTCCGAACAAACAAAATCTGTAGCTCCAACATATAGCTACAAAATATGGGTTCACTTTTTGTTAAATAGAGTAATTAGAAATATTTAAAAAAATGAAAAATTTTTGAGTATGAGCCGAAAAGAATCGCAGAACTTCATTCTAGGGCACAATAAT